>NW_027213406.1:15000-17500 GCF_042767895.1 Penaeus vannamei | reverse complement strand
CTCGTTTTCTTATTTTTCTTATTTTCTTTCCTCTTATATACTCGGTTTATCGTCTTTCTCTATCTTTCTTCTTTTCATTAATCTTTCTTCTTATATCCTCGGTTTGTCCTATTTCTCTATCTATCTTTCATTTTCTTTCTTCTTTTCATTAATCTTTCTTCTTATATCATCAGTTTATCCTTTTTCTCTATCTATCTTTCTTTTTCTTTCTTCTTTTCATTAATCTTTTCTCCTATATACTCGGTTTATCGTTTTTCTCTATCTATCTTTCTCTTTCCCTACTTTGCTCTATCGTCATTAATCTCTCCTCTTAGATCCTCGGTTTATCCTTTTTCTCTATCTATCTTTCTTTTTCTTTTTTCTTTTCTCTGTCGTCATTAATCTTTCCTCTTACATCCTCGGTTTATCCCTTTTCTCTATTTATCTTTCATTTTCTTTCTTCTTTTCCTTAATCTTTCCTCTTATATCCTCGGTTTATCCTCTTTCGCTATCTATCTTTCTTTTTCTCTCTTCTTTCCATTAACCTTTCCTTTTATATCCTCGGTTTATCCTTTTTCTCTATCTATCTTTCTTTTTCTTTCTTCTTTTCATTAATCTGTTCTCCTATATACTCGGTTTATCCCTTTTCTCTATCTCTTTCTTCTTTTCATTAATCTTTTCTCTTAGATCCCCTGTTTATCATTTTTCTCTATCTATCTATCTCTCTTTCCTCTCTCTCTCTTTTTTGACTGATTTTTCCCTCACGCCCACGTCATTGCCTTAACCACCCATTGCCACGCCCATAAGTTATTCTTGGCGCCACGTCTTCCTTGTTTCTTTAACTCTCTTCAGTTTTCCTCTCCTTCGTTATATCTCTTCCCTTCTTCGCTTCTTTTCTCTCTCTCTCTCTCTCTCTCTCTCTCTCTCTTTTCTTAATATTCCCCTTCGTATTCTTGTGTTTCTTCGTTTTATTTCATTTATTTTCGATTTTTGCATTTTTTTTCTCTTCCTCCTTCTCGATTCCTTTTTATTATTCCTTTCGCGTTTTGTTTTCTCTATTCCTTCGTCTTCTCGCATCTTCTCCGTTAAAAAATCAATTTTCATTTTTTATTTATTTCATATCCCCCTCCCTCTGTTTCTTTTCCTTTGTTTTCTATTCCTTAAAATATTATTTTTGCCACTTTCTCCTTTCCGTTTTTTCCAGACTCTTTTCGTTTATTCTTCTTCGCTTCTTTTATCATTTTTTTTTCATTCCTTTCGTCTTATTTTTACCTCTACTCTCCTTAGTTCTTCTCTCTTCTCTAATTATTCTTTTAGTCTTCTCATCCTGTTAAATTTTCTCCCCCTTTTCTCTTTCCTTTCTTCCCTTTTCTCCCTTCCTTCATAAACTTCCTCATTCTTTAGTTCTCGTTCGCTGTATTTATTTTCCTTTCTTATCTCTTCCTTTTTTTGCCTTTTTTCTTGAAATTCCTTTCGTAAATTTTGCTTCTTCTCGTGACCCCCCCTCCCCCACCCCCGTCTCTTACTCTTTCTCTGGCTTCTTCTTTTTTATTTATTTTGCTTCTGTGTCTCTCTTTATCTTCTTGTTCACTCTTCCCCCTGCATCTCTCCGAGTTTCATTCTTTATTTTGTTTGTTTTGATTTATCTTCTCTCACTCTCTTTCTGTTTCCTTTCTCTCTCTCTTTACTGAGTTCTATTACTTCCCTTATGTATGTTTCATCTTTCCTGGTTCCTTCCTTCTCTCTTCTCTTTCCTTCTTTTTCCCTCTTTTGCTCCTTCCTTCCTTTCCCATTCCCCCTTTCTCTTTCTTCCTTTCGTGTTCCCCTTCCCTCACTCCTCCCCCGCCTTCTCCTGCCTCTCCCCCTTCCCTTTCATCCTTTCTTCCCCTCTTTCCCTCCCTTCTTTCCTTCCCTCTTCTCCTCCTTTCCTTTCCTCTCCCTTCCTTCCTCCTTTCCTCCCTCCTCCCCCTTTTCTTTCTCCAGCTTCTCCTCCTTCCTCCTCCCCTTCCCCCTTCCTCTTTCCCTTTCCTCCCTCCTCCCCCCTTCCCCTCCTTTCCTCACTCCTCCCCCTCTCCCTTCCTCCTTCCCTCCTCCTTTCCTCCCTTCCTTCTTCCCCCCACCCTCCCTCCACCTCCCCGCCTTCCCCCAAACACCAATTTTCCTCAGGAGAACTTTTAACTGTCAGCTGACGACATGTAAAGACTTTAAGCTTACGACTTCAGCGACACTTTCCAGCGTCTTCGCTCTTGTAACCGATCTTTCAAGGGAGGGAGGGAGGGAGAGGAGGAAAGGGAGGGAGGGTGAGGGAGGAAGGGAGGGAGAGGGGGAAAGGGAAGGAGGGAGGGAGGGAGGGAAGGAGGGAGGGAGAGGGGAGAGGAAGGAGGGAGGGAGGGAGAGGGGGAGGGAAGGAGGGAGGGAGGGAGGGGAAGGAGGGATGGAGGGAAGGAGGGAGAAGGGGGAAAGAGAGGGATGAAAGGGAGAGGGGGAAAGGGAGGGAGGAAGGGAGAGGAAGGAGGGAGGG
>NW_027213406.1:7500-10000 GCF_042767895.1 Penaeus vannamei | reverse complement strand
CCCTTCCGCTCCCTCCCCTCGTCGCCCCCTCCATCTCCCCCCCTTCCCCTCCCTCCCCTCGTCGCCCCCTCCTTCCCCCCCCTTCCCCCGCATCTCCATCCTCGAGCTGCACAAAGCAACAGGGGAATGAGATGAACATGATGATGATGGTGCAGCTGGACATGAAGATGTTCTTTAGTTGATATCTAGTTCATTCATATATATATATATATATATATATATATATATATATATATATATACATATATATATATATATATATATATATATATATATATATATATATATATATATATATATATATATATATATATATGTGTGTGTGTGTGTGTGTGTGTGTGTGTGTGTGTGTGTACATATATACATATACTTATACACACACAATTAGATAGAATATATATGATATATATGTATATCCACACATATTCATATATATATATATATATATATGATATATATATATATATATATATATATATATATATATATATATATACATATATATATATATATATATATATATATATAGACATGCCCTGTAAGAAGGGCATGAAAAAGAATGAATATCTTCACAATACAAGAGATGCATTTAATCATTTCTGACGAAGATATATTTGAAACGGTTAAATGCCTCTTTTGTATTGTGAAAATATTCATTCATATGCATACCTTTCTTACAACTATCACAGTGAATACAGTTTATATATATATATATATATATATATATATATATATATATATATATATATATATATATATATATATATATATATGTGTGTGTGTGTGTGTGTGTGTGTGTGTGTGTGTGTGTGTGTGTGTGTGTGTGTGTGTGTGTGTGTGTATCACTGCGCTGGCATGGCAAACCGCAGTAATAAAAGATATGGAAATATTGGCCAATTTCGCTTTTTTCCCACGCCCATAACTCGACTCTTAAAACATAATCACGTGACGTCCTTTGGTTTATTGGAAGTCTAGCATTATTTGAAGAAGTGTGTCAAGTGAAAATGTCAACCGGCTAATGGTTTGGAAATTCGAGCGCCGATTTGTTTTGCAATAATTCAGACCATTGCCGAGGGGGTCGAGGGGGAGAGGTCGCTTTTGAGCAAACTTCGAAATAGAAAAAAAAACACAGAACTACACGGATTTTTGTAATGTTTGTCATGAAGACAATCCATCGACGGGTGTAATAGGCTATCAAACTACTTTCTAAGTATTAACGATCGTCATAACAATCGTCGTAAAGTTACGACATTTTTGTCTCAGATCAAATTTTTCAATGCAAAATTTGACTCCAAAGACGGATTCTGAGCGAAAAAATAAGCGAATTTTCAGGAAGGCAAATCGTCTTTATTTTACTATATAGCGTATTTGCTGTATCTCAAATTCAACAGTCGTAAAACGCGTATACATTCCAGAAACTCCAAAAATTAAAATGCGATGATTTTCAAAATTCCGGTCTGGCGGATGCTATGTTTTATTTTGAGACTTCAAACTATACTGTTTGACTGCTCTTATCAAGTCACATCAAATGACATAAAAAGTTGATTTCATGGCGTCATGGGGTGACGTCATGACGTAAAAATGCCCCCAAAACATTTGTACCAAAAAGATTCAAATTCGTTGACCAAAAATTAATTACAAATTAGATGCCCTTCAAAAGTGGCCCTTTTATGTCTTTGAAGTGACACCACCTTTTGCGTGCACGAGTAACGCCAGATATTTACAATACTCACGGTTATTTTTAATTTTCCTTTTGATAGCTAATTGTAGACGTCGGAAATTTAAGTGTTTATAGAGCATACTGTTCAATTCGATGTTCAGCAGACCCATGGTGACTTAGGCCCGTACTTTTAAGACCTTTCGCCAAAGCGGGCCATCGCCAGGCGCTAACATCTTGTATTCCTGCTAAATCTAGCGCTTCGGCGAATGAAAATCGCGGTAAACGCAAATTTGTTTACATCTGCAGTGCACAGCGTCACCATGGCAACCAGCACCGAAGTTTGTCGGTCCTCTCCTATATCCATTTTGGATAAAAAAAAAAAGTCCTTCGGGACCTCATAAAGGATTATATAGAGGCCGTGTTAACTCCTAACCTAACCCTACCTTACCTTACCTAACCTAACCTAAATTTAATTATTACCCTCGGGAGAAGACGAAAATGTTATCTCCGCAATAGTCTCACTTTATACTATAACAAAGGAATTAAAAATTAACTCTATACTGTAACAAAGTTAACTTTATGGCCCGCACTTTTAGAACCTTTCGCCAGTACTGCCGTTCGAATTCGCCGGACGATCGGGAATTGCGCATTATTAAAAGCATGACAGGTGTTCGCCAGGTGATCTTTCGTCAGGGCGTTCGGTCGTATTGGAACAGCTGGCGAAGCGAAGTCGCGAGAACTCTCTCCCTTTCCCGCGATTGAAGGACAGTTTCTTGCTTTCAAATTATAGATTAGTAATATATTTGTGTATGATGTGATATAGGAATCACATTGTAATTT
>NW_027213406.1:0-2500 GCF_042767895.1 Penaeus vannamei | reverse complement strand
GAGAGAGAAAGAGAGAGAGAAGAGAAAAAAAAGGTTTCAACTACTTGTACAATATGCTTCTCTCCCATCGCGCGGGGTCCCATGTTATTTAAAAATGCCCTTTCACTCAGTGGAGACTATCGTTCAAAGTCTCTTTCTTGTTTATGTGCTTCACAAACAAGAACTTTCGTATACTCGAGCCTTTTTATCCCGCAAATAGGACTCTTTAAGCAACTTGTAAGCCTCTTGCACATTATTCAACACTGTTTGAGCCGCCACGCTCTCGAGAGGACTCGCGGTCTAAGCCATTCGTGGATTTTTTTGTTTTTTTTGTGACTATTCATGTTTATGTGTTTAGTTTTTTGGGGGTGGTTTTGTTTATTTGTTTAGTTGTTTTTATTTTGATTTCTTCCTTTCTTATTATTCTTATTTTGTCTCTCTCGCTCTCTCTTTCTCTCTCTCGCTCTGCCTCATTCTCCCTCCCTCTATCTCTCTCACTCTCTCTTTCTCTCCCTTTCTTCCCCTTTCTTCGTATTCTTATTCTGGCTCTCTCTCTGTCTCTCTCTCTCTCTCTCTCTCTCTCTCTTTCCCTCACTCTCCCTCCCTCCCTCTCTCTCTCTCACTCTCTCTTTCTATCCCCCCCTCTCTCCCTCCCCTCTCTCTCTCACTTTCTCCCTCTCCCTCTCTCCCTCCCTCTTTCTCTTTTTCTCTCCCTCTCTCACTCTATCTCCCTCTCCCTCTCCTTCTCTCTTCCTCCTATACTTAGAAACCATAAGTGCAATAAATTAAGAAGAGGGATAGAAAGCACTAGAAGACTGAAGGATAGACGAGGATAAGGATAGGCAAGAGGAAATGGGTGTTATGTTTATCAGTTTGTCTGTGTCTGTCTATCAGTCTGTCTGTCTGTCTACCCGTCTCTCTATCTATCCACCTGCCTGCCTACCTACCTATCTGTCTATCAATCAATCTCTCTATCTATCTACTATTTACCTACCTACCTACATGATTATCTATCTATCTACTATTGACCTACCTACCTACATATCTATCTATCTACTTATTCATCTATCTATCCATCTACCTGCCTACCCACTTACCTACCTACTTGTCTATCTCCCTGTCTATCTGTCTATCTACTATCTACCGACTTACATATCTATCTATCTATCTATCTATACATATACACATATATCTACTATCTACCTACCTACATGTTTATCTATCTATCTATCTACCTATCTATCTATACAGACATATGCGTATATTTTGGGAATGTATATATTAATATTCGCAATTAATATAAAGAAAAGCGAGAAAGCGGATAAAAATACTATACAAGCGAAGCAAAGAAGCAGTACTTTTGCGCGAATATATTCACACATTTTTTTTCGAGCTCGTTACACTGGCTCGTGTGTACTCTGTCTCTCATTCATGGCCTGACACACACACCTTTCCTTCGTACAAGAGCGCGAAGCCGTAAATCATGTAAACAGAGAGGAGAGAACGTATGACTGTGAGAGAGCGAGAATGGCACTTTGAATTAATGCGAATTTACACCGATTCGCAGCCGGGTTCATGAATGCGAGTTGAACGGGGGGGGGGGGGGAGGGGGTTGAAAATGCGGTATTTCTTCGTTTTTGATTCTGGTGTTTGTGTGTGTGTGTTTGGATTTTTTTTTCTTTCTTTTCTTGGTCTATCTTTTTTTTTTCTTTGTTATTGGCCTATTTGTTTGTTTTTGTTCGTTTGTTTACTTGGTTATTTATTCATATATTTAGGTGGTTTCTTATCTATTTTTTGTTCTCTATTTTGTCTTTCTTGAGTTATTGGTCTATTTTTTTGTTCATTTGTTTACTTCTTTATTTCTTTGTTTAAGATAATTTCTTATCTATCAATCTATGTCGTTTTTGCTCTGGTAGGATGCTCTAGTGATCCAATTTCACTTTGAAAAGTACATAGAATTTTCTCAATGTCTAATTTTTGGCCTAATCTGATGTCACTTATTTTTTCTAACCCACATTTATGTCAACTTAATTCATCATTACCTTCATTATTTTAATTAAAAGTAGGCTTTTGAACCTTTCAAATGATCTTATTATCCTTTTATTATCTTTTTATTATTATTATTATTATCTTTTATTATCTTTTTATTTTTATTAATATTATCCTTTTATGATAAGCGAGATGATTTTACTTAATTGCTGTCAGTGGAATGTAATCTGAACAGAGCTTTGGGTATTGGAGCAATGGACTTTAAATGCTTTTTGGGATGCAGTGTAATTGCATAGCCAGCTTGGTGTGGTTTGAATGTTGGTATAGTCTGGAATGAAAGAAATTTGGGAATAAGCTTTCATGGGTTGGACTGATTAACTATGCAACACGCGCGTATATGTAGAGAGAGCTATATGGCAATATCAGTAAATGAATGAATGAATAAGTAAATAGATAAATTAATAGATAGATAAATAAGTAAATATATGAATAAATATGTATGTATATATATCATATATATATATATATATAT
>NW_027213405.1:55000-60202 GCF_042767895.1 Penaeus vannamei | reverse complement strand
GAGAGAGAGAGAGAGAGAGAGAGAGAGATAGAATTATAGAGGAATGAAAGGAAAAGCAAAAGAAAGAAAAGGAAAAGGAAGAGAGAAAGAACAGAGGGAAAAGAAAAAAAAGCGAAAGAGAGAGAGAGAGAGAGGGAAAGAGAGAGGAGAAACAACGAAAACATAATAGCCAACGCAGCGAAAAGTGTCTGTCGGTCGAAACAAAATCTCAACTCAGCGACAATTAACAAAAGACTAATGACACTAATTATTTCTCTTAAGTGGACGATGGTTTCGTCTATCAGTCTACATTAACGTTTGTTTGTTTGTTTGTTTTGTTTGGAAGAAAGGAGGGATGGAAGGAGGATGGGAAGAATGGAGAGAGTGAGTGGGAAGAGAGAGAGGGGGGGAGGGATAGATAGATAGATAGAGAGATAGAGAGAGGGGCAAAGACATATAGATAGATAGATAGATAGATAGATAGATAGATAGATAGAGAGAGAGGGAGATAAAGATAGATAATAGATAAAAAGAGAGAGAATAAGCAAGATAAAAACAACAACAAAAACAGAGATGCTTAGAGAAAGAGTAAGAAAGAAAAACAATAAATATAAAGACCAAAAGAAAGACAAAGAAAGAATAAAAAAATGAAAAAAAAAACAAGGAAAGAAAAACAAACAAACAGAAAAAAGCGAGGGAAAAACGCCCTTAAAACGTTTTTCAGGTAGTAGAAAAGATTATACCCCCCCACCTTGATTGATCAAAAGAGAGTAATTTATCCCGTTATAAAATATGAAACACGATAATCCAATCTGATGACAGAAACCCGTTTTTTTTTTTTTTTTTTTTTTTTTTTTTTTTTTTTTTACAGAAACCCCTGATCTTTTTTTTTTTTTTTTTTTTTTTTTTTTTTTTTTTACAGAAACCCCTGATCTGTTTTTTTTTTTTTTTTTTTTTTTTTTTTTTTTAAGAAAGGGATATGGTATATATCAAAGACGAAGGGGAAAAATGTAGGTAAAAAAAGAAAAAAGTATGAAAAGACAAAGAAAGAGAATAAAAAAGAAAAAAAAGAAAGAAAAACAAGGAAAGAAAAACAAACAAACAGAAAAAAGCAAGGGAAAAACGCCCTTAAAACGTTTTTCAGGTAGTAGAAAAGATTATACCCCCCCCACCTTGATTGATCAAAAGAGAGTAATTTATCCCGTTATAAAATATGAAACACGATAATCCAATTTGATGACAGAAACCCCTGTTTTTTTTTTTTTTTTTTTTTTTTTTTTTTTTTTTTTTTTACAGAAACCCCTGATCTTTTTTTTTTTTTTTTTTTTTTTTTTTTTTTTTTAAGAAAGGGATATGGTATATATCAAAGACGAAGGGGAAAAATGTAGGTAAAAAACGAAAAAAGTATGAAAAGACAAAGAAAGAGAATAAAAAAAGAAAAAAAAGAAAAAAAACAGGGAAGAAAAACAAACAAACAGAAAAAAGCGAGGGAAAAACGCCCTTAAAACGTTTTTCAGGTAGTAGAAAAGATTATACCCCCCCACCTTGATTGATCAAAAGAGAGTAATTTATCCCGTTATAAAATATGAAACACGATAATCCAATTTGATGACAGAAACCCCTGTTTTTTTTTTTTTTTTTTTTTTTTTTTTTTTTTTTTACAGAAACCCCTGATCTGTTTTTTTTTTTTTTTTTTTTTTTTTTTTTTTTAAGAAAGGGATATGGCATATAACAAAGACGAAGGGGAAAAAATACAGATAAAAAAGAAAACGAAAAGTAGTATGAAAAGACGGGGAAAAAAGGGGGAAATACAGATAAAAAAAAAAAACGAAAAAAGGTAAAAAAGTGGAAGAATACAGAAATAAAAACGAGAAGTAATATGAAAAGAAAGGAAAAAAAGGAAAAATACAGAAAAAAACGGAACATAATATGAAAAGAAGGGAAAAAAGGAAAAAAAAAGACAGAAAAAGAAAGGTAATATGAAAAGACTGGGAAAAAAGGGAAAAAATACAAAAATTAAAAACGAAACGTAAAATGAAAAAGAGGGAAATAAAGGGAAAAATATAAATAAATAAAAACGGAAAGTAATATGAAAAAAGATAGAAAAATGAATAAAGAAAAAGAAATACAGAAAATTAAGGAAACCAAGGCGGAAGTAATATGAAAGAAGAAAGACAGAAAAAGAAGGGAATGAAGGAAATAGGAAAAGACATAAAATTCAAAGAGAAACCTAAACAAACCGAAACGTAATATAAAGACGAAGAGAATTAAGAAAAAAAGGAAAAATACAGATAAAAGAAACGAGGAAATTACAATATGAAAAACGATGATAAGGGAATGAATGAAAAATGGAAGAGAGAGAGAGAGAGAGAGAGAGAGAGAGAGAGAGAGAGAGAGAGAGAGAGAGAGATAAAGAGAAAAAGAGAGAAAGATACAGAAAAAAAAACGAAAGAGTAATATGAAAGAAAGAGACGAAGAAGGGAATGAGAGAGAAAGAAGAGAAACGACGTAAAGAGAGAGATAAAGAGAAAGAGAAAGAGAAATATGAGAGACGAGAGAGAGAGAGAGAATTAAGAGAAAAAGAGAGAGAAAAAGTGAAAGAGCAAAGAAAGAGAGAGAGAGATTAATATGAGAGAAAGACGAAGGGAATGAATGACAAATAGAAGAGAGAGAGAGAGAGAGAGAGAGAGAGAGAGAGAGAGAGAGAGAGAGAGAGAGAGAGAGAGAGAGAGAGAGAGAGAGAGAGAGAGAGAGAGAGAGAGAGAGAAGAAAAGTAATGTAAAAAAAACGAAGAGAATATAGAAGGAGGGAGAATAAAGAAAAAAGTAGAAGGTAAAAATGAACAAAAAACAATAGAAAGAATCAGAAAAATGAAAAGGGAAATTATTGATAACAGTGATAATGAAAATGTCTATGATAATGGTGATGATGATGATGAAGATATGATGATAATAATGACAGTGATGATAATAATGATGAAGATGATGACAGTGATGATAATGATGTTGACAGTGATGATAATGATGATGAAGATATGATGATAATGCTGACAATAAAGATAATGATGAATATGATCATGATGATGCTTTAATTATGATGTGATGATGATGGTGGTGATCTGATGATCATGATGATAATAAATATCATGGTGAATATGATTATGATGATGCTGTGGATCTCTCGTTAAGTAGATGATGGTGGTGATTGTGAAGATGATGGTGGTGATTGTGATGATGATTGTGATGATGATGGTGGTGATTGTGACGGTAATGATGGTGTTGATTTTGATGGTGATGTGATGGTGGTGATTGTGATGATGATTGTGATGATGGTGGTGATGATTGTAATGGTGTTGATTTTGATGGTGATGATTGTGATGATGGTGGTGATTGTGATGGCGATTGTAATGATGATGGTGGTGATTGTGATTATAATGGTGATGATGGTGGTGATTGTAATGGTGATAATGGTGTTGATTTTGATGGTGATGGTAGTGATTTTGATGGTGATGGTAGTGATTGTGATGATGGTGGTGATTGTGATGATTGTGACGGTGATGATGGTGATTGTAATGGTGATGATGGTGGTGATGATTGTGATGATGGTGATTTTGATGATGGTGATGAGGTGAATATTGATGGTGAATTTCTAAATTTTGGAGCAACAATTCCAAAGTATATGACAACAAGGAAAGGGAGTGAACCGTTGAACGAGAAAATGAACGAAAAAACAAAACAAAACCAAAACCAATTTAATATAGTCTTTCCATCGCTTAGGATCTTGCCACACTGTCAAAAAAAAAGAAAAAAGAAAAATACAAACACCAAATTGTAAAGTACCCGGATGTAAAAATGTTTTTTTAAGCTCCGCCCCCAAACACAGACTAGCAGTGTAGATGGATTTTGCCTTTATTGGGGATACTCTTGTATTTTTGAGGGAGCCAGCGAAAGGCACTGACCTAGAAAACTTTGGGGCAATAACGTCCCTTCTTCCTCTAATGGAGTTTCGGGCAGAGGATGTGTTCCATTTCCTTGATGAACAACGAACACTGCCATAAATAGGAGGGATATAGGATTTGTTTGTCTGTCTGTCGTTTGGTAAAATGCCTGTTCAGAGGTATAATAGACAGTGAATTGAAACGTTTTTTATTTTTTTATTTTTTATTTGTTTATTAATTATTTTTAAAAAACTAGTTGCGAGTTAGTTTTATGGTTTGTTGATTTTGGATTTTCGAGTATTTGCGTTCATGTGGTGTAGCTGATAACATTACACAATTTATTTTTAAAAAATCGTAAAGTAACAACACCCATTAATTAAAAAGACAAGGAATTAATACGTCAAGGTGATAGAGTCTCTCTTATATAACGAGAAAAGTAAAAGACGAATTAGATTTTGGATAAGATAGAGTATAAGTAAATCTCTTTCTCTTGGATTATTTCAAGTTATTTGGCAATGAGAGAGATCGCAAGACATTACTGATGATATTACTTGAAATCGTAAAGATGGTCAAGAAAGGGAAGTTATATTGAACAATAAAAAGGATCGGTGTTCTCGGATGGTAAAGTTCTGTGAATCTAGGTATCTCAAACTGGATCAAATCAAGAAAATCATATATAAGAACAAACAATTAAGGAATAATTGATATATAATTGATTTTAAATGTAATGGGACGTGTAATCGACATTTTTGTTCCAGTAGTGCAACAAGCTAATAATAATAATAATAATAAAAAAACAGGAGGAAATTGTTGTACAAAATTTGTAAAGAACAAAGGCTGGAGATCAACAGCGCGACATAAAACAGGGGAACACTCGGCAGAAGAAGCACCTGCGCAAGGAATACCCTCTAATCTGGCAACCACATTGTGAATTCTTCTGAAAACAAAACTGGGTATTATTTTAACGCCTAGAATAAAGGCACGCCCGTCTGCGCACGAATAACTTTAGCGGTTCTCCTAACAACTCTGAACTGAGGACGGCGCAGGTGAAGTCACGCACATGAGAAAGCCCGCCAAAAAGGGTGCCACATTACCGAAATTCGCCTAATATTTGTGATGTAAGTGGTAAACGCTACAGGATGCGGTTGTTTGGGGGAAATTGCAGGACGGAAAATATTATGTTGGCATTCTTTTTTGTTCCATAATTACCTGCTTATACAAAATGACAAGGAGACAATCTTGTGCGAATAAGATGTTTCGAATCCTCCTCACAACGCTGGTTCGAG
>NW_027213405.1:47500-50000 GCF_042767895.1 Penaeus vannamei | reverse complement strand
TCCCCCACTCCCTCCATCCCTCTCCCTCCCTCCTATCCTCACCTGCTCATCCTCCAGACAGCGAAGACGGCGGGGGTGGTGACGGTGGGGAGGAAGGCGAGCCACACGAAGCTGATGAAAGTGATGTCGAAGAGGCCTGAGTTGTCGTACGTCTCCATCACCATGTTCTTCACCATCCTGGAAGAGGGGGAGAAAGTGAGGAGGTGGGAGAAGGTTAGAATGTAAGTGGAAGAGGGAGGGGAAGAAAGAAAAGAGAAAAAAAAGAGGAATAAAAGAAGGTAGAATAAATATTTCCATGACCATGTTCTTCACCATTCTGGAAGAGGGAGAGAAAGTGAGGAGGTGGGAGAAGGTTAGAATGTAAGTGGAAGACGGAGGGGAAGAAAGAAAAGATAAAGAAAATGAGGAATAGAAGGAACAAAAAATCTTTTCATGACCATGTTTTTCACCATCCTGGAAGAGGGAGAGAAAGTGGGAGGTGGGAGAAGGTTAAAAGGTAAATGGAAGAGAAGGGATAGGTAAATAGAAGAAATGAGGAATAGATGAAGGTAAGATGAACGTTTCCTTGTCCGTGTTCACCATCCTGGAAGAGGAAGAGAAAGTGAGGAGGTGGGAGAAGTTTAGAATGTAAGTGGAAGAGGAAGGAAAGAAAGAAAAGAGAAGAAAGAGAAAATGAGGAATAAAAGGTAGAATAAGTGTTTCCATGACAATGTTTTTTTACCATCCTGGAAGAGGGAGAGAAAGTGAGGAGGTGGGAGAATGGAAGAAGGTTGAGGTGTAAGTGGAAGAGGAGGGGGAAGAAAGAAAAGAGAAGAAAGTAAGAAAAGAGAAAGAAGATGAAGAATGAAAGTTACATCATCATGTTTTTCACCATCCTGGAAGAGGGAGAGAAAGTGAGGAGGTGAGAGAATGGAAGAAGGCTGAGGTGTAAGTGGAAGAGGGGGGGAAGAAAGAAAAGAGAAGAAAGTAAGAAAAGAGAAAGAAAATGAGGAATGAAAGGTACATCATCATGTTTTTCACCATCTTGGAAGAGGGAGAGAAAATGAGGAGATGGGAGAAGGTTGAGGTGTAAGTTGAAGAGGAGGGGAAGAAAGAAAAGAGAAGAAAGTAGGAAAAGAGAAAGAAAGTGAGGAATAAGAGAAGGTACAATAAGTGTTTCCATGACCATGTTTTTTTACTATCCTGGAAGTGGGAGAGAAAGAAGGTTGAAATGCAAATGGAAGAATAAAAGCAAATGAGGAATAGAAGAAGGTAAGATTAACGTTTCCTTGCTGTTCACCCTCCTGGAAGACGGAGAGAGAGAGAGAAATGGAAGAAGGTTATAATGTAAATGGAAGACGAGGGATATGTAAATAATGGAAGAAAGTGGAATATAAGAGAAAGAAAATGAGGAATAAAAGAAGGTACAATAAGTATTTCCTTAACCATGTTATTCACCATCCTGGAATAGGGAGAGAAAATGAGAAAATGAAAGAGGGTTAAAGTGTAAGTGGAAGAGGATAGATAAAGAATGGAAGAAATTAGGAGAGAAAATGAGAAATGGAAGGTTAAAATGAGAAAATGGAAGAAGGTTAAAATGTAAATGGAAGACGAGGGAAAGAAAGAAAAGAGAAAGAAAATGAGGAATAGAAGAAGGTACAATAAGTGTTTCCATCACCATGGGAGAGAAAATGAGAAAATGGAAGAAGGTTAAAATGTAAATTGAAAACGAGGGATAGGCAAAGAATAGAAGAAATGAGGAATAGATGAAGATAAAATATACGTTTCCTTGTCCATGTTCACCATCCTGGAAGAGGGAGAGAAAATGAGAAAATGGAAGAAGGTTGAAATGTAAATAGAAGAAGATAGATAAAGAATGGAAGAAATTAGCAGAGAAAATGAGAAATGGAAGAAGGTTAAGATTTAAATGGAAGGCGAGGGATATGAAAAGAAAAGAAAAAATGGAATACAAACAGAAGAGAAAGAAATTGAGGAATAGAAGAAGATACAATAAGTGTTTAATATAAATGGAAGGGAGAGAAAATGAGGAATAACAGAAGATAAGATAAACGATATGTATCGAAAAGAGGAGAAGAGGGAGAGGAAGGAAGAAATGGAAGAAGGAATAATATAAAAAGAAAAAAATATTATACGAATAATTATCGCTAGTTTCCATGACCACAAAGAACAGAAAAAATGGAATATAATTGGAAGGGGAAGAGAATGTGGAATAAAAGAAGATTAAGTGAATGGGAGAAAGAGAGAAAAAAGGAATGGAAGATAAAAATACATAAAAGGAATGAAAAATGGAATAGAAAACAAGAAGAGAGATGTAGATGGAAGAAGTAGATTACAATAGCAAATAGAATAATAAAGAGGGAGGAAAAGAAGAAGGAAGATAAAAATGGAAGACAAAGAAGAACAGTAATAATGATAAATTATCACAGAGAGAGAGAGAGAGAGAGAGAGAGAGAGAGAGAGAGAGAGAGAGAGAGAGAGAGAGAGAGAGAGAGAGAGAGAG
>NW_027213405.1:37500-40000 GCF_042767895.1 Penaeus vannamei | reverse complement strand
AGAGGACGAAAGAAGAGATAGAGAAGTAGGGGACGTTATAGAAGCAAATATAGATAGAATATATGAATAAGTAGATAGATAAATAGATAAACACAAACAGGATAGATAAATAGATATAGACAAACAGAGAGACAAACAAACAAACAGAAAGACAGACAGACGAACATACAAACATCAAACAGGCAAATAATTAGCCGACAGACAGGAAGATACCTAAATGAATAATATTAATTTGGAAATTACTATTCACATTTTTGGATTTACATAAATAGAATCAACATATCTTGGACAAAACAAACATGGATATTTACATAATATGCATAATTTGGATATATTAGTTATTTGTACATCTGGCTGGCGTCGTGAAATCCGGTCAAAAATGTGTCTATTCACTGAAAATTTTATGGTGAATGTCCAGGTTGCGATGATTAAATCTACGGACCCAGAACCCTCGTTTCACTTACTCGGTGAAACTCTGAGAAAATGGGCTAATATTAACTCTACTGGGAATGATCCTTATGATGAACCCAACCCAACCGAATGTAAATGAGTTTATACAAATTAATTCAGGAATATCAGGAAAATTTAGTCGTATAAAGCATAATGATAATGAAATAATGATCATAATGATAATGATAATGATAATGATATCAATGATAATGATGATAATAATCATAAATTGAAAATGATAATGATAATGATAATACTCATAGTTACAAGGATGATTATGACAACAAAGATAAAGACAATAATAATGATGATAGTTATAATGACAGTAAGATTAATGATAATGATAATGATAATGATGATTATGATATCAACAAAGATAATTATGATAAATAGATAATGATGACAATTATATGCTGGTGATATTAACAACAATAGTAAAAACAATAATGATAATGATGATAATGATGAAATCAATAAGAACAATGATAATGAAAATGGTAAAAGAAATAATGCACTAATGATGAAAATATGATTATCTTAAACCGCGATTTAATCTACAGGCTGACTATCTCAATTCCATGTTGAATTTCCAGATTGCGGTGATTAAATCTACGGACTCACTACCCTTGTTTCACTTACTCTATCAGACAGTACAGAAAATATATTAACCCTAATTGTTCGGGAATATTTCGCATGACGAACCCAATCAAACGGAATATAAATGAATCTATAAAAAAATCGTATGATTAAGAGAAGGAACAATATATTAGGAGAATTCTTTTCCGTATAGAGCAGAAGTTGGCAGCCCAAAAATTCGAAAAAGTTATATTCTTCAGATTTGGCAGAGGCGCAGCACTGACGAGGCCGCGCTGTAAATTGGGAATGGAAATTACGGATAATTAACATTTTCCTCCTCAATGAAACCATCTAGAACTTCACAAATACCTATACGCAAAATTGTCGATTAGAATATAGTAATGAATGAAATATAAAATGATAATAATGATAATGATAATGATAATAGTAATAATAACAATAAATTGTTAATACCAGTGATAATGCTAATGATGATAATGCTCAGAACAATGATAATGATAATGATTATGATAATGATAACGATAACTATACTAATGATAATGATAATTAAGAAGATAACAATACTAATGATAATGATAATTAAGATGATAACAATACTAATGATAATGACAATTAAGATGATAAAAATAATCATGATGTTCTTATTCATAATAAGGATAATGATGCCGGTTGTAATTACATCATATCCATGAATTTAATTAACGTGAATCCCTTACATGCCGTATATCAGTGCAAGTATATAATATATTCTTTTCAATGATTTTCGATCTTTTTCGGAATGTTTAAGATGACTAAAGGAAGCTGTTCATGTCTTATAAAAAAAAAGAAAAAAACAGGCTACCGACCGCTTAAAAAAACGTAGATAAACAGAAAAAACAAACAAATAAAAAGAGGAACACAAAAGCTCAGAGGAAGAAGAGTCTGTTGAATAGACTCCGAGGAAAAGGAAGGGAAGGAGAATCAGAAGAGGGAAGAACGGAAATAAACTACGTAGGAGGAAGGGGAAGATGAGGGAGAAAGACAAAGACGAGGATGCTGTAGGGGTATAATGCCGGAAGAAGGAGAAGGAAAAGAAGAGGAAGAATTAAAAGGAATAAGTGGTAATGAGGAAGATAAGACGGGAAGGAGGATTCAGGAAGAACAAATGTAGAACAAAACTAGTAGGAAAGAATGCAGATGAAAGATGAGAAAAGGAATTAGAAGAAACGCCATAGGAACGAGGGAGACAGAGACAAAGATAGAGAGAGACGGAGGAACAGAAACAGAGACAGAAATAGACAGACACAGAAAGACACAGACAGAGACAGACAGATACAAACAGAGACAAACAGACAGACACATACAAACAGAGACAAACAGACAGAAAAGGAACAGAAAGACAGAGAGAGAAACTCAAAGAGAGAATGAGTAGGAGAATATTTTTTTTCATCCTTTTTTATCTTATTATCTTTAA
>NW_027213405.1:25000-27500 GCF_042767895.1 Penaeus vannamei | reverse complement strand
CAAATTCTCGTGCAGAAAACATCCCGTGTTCTTTTCATGCGTATTAATAACATGAAAGTTTCTCATTCAGAAATGTTAATTGTAAATTAACTTAACCAACGAAATTCTCAATTGGAAGTCATTCAGAATTAACAAACCATTCCTTTTCTGCAGATTTTGAAATCCTAGACTCATTCCAATTTGATTTTGACCCTAATATTTTAGAGTTTATGGAATGAGAAAGAAAAACGAATCCTTAATGAATATTTATCTTCCACACACCCACTGAACTCCTCAAATGAATAATCAAATTAATCATTATTTCAGTTTTCATATATACCATAGTCTCCCTTACATTTATATGGATGGTTTTCTTTCTCATAGACTTAGGTTTGGTAGACAACCGCTCCCTCCCTTGGCAATGAATGGTATCTGTCTCCTTGCCTTTTGTCCGTGGATTTTTAATATTTTTTTTGTTAGTTTATTGTAAATTCACCTTTCCTAGATTCATTTAACTCTTTAGAATAAATATTGTGAGAAGTAACTCAGTAAAAGTTTAGGATTTTATGAAACAAAATTGTCAGCTAGATTTCCCGCTCGATTCGAAAGTCGTCTCTTATAGAATATTACACATTTATCTTGTAATTCTGATAATTATGCCTTTCAGGATATTATACACTGCGTCTCTGATTTTTACGATACTTGTAAATAGCTTAATTTTGATAAAAGTTGTGACATTTCATCATTTTTGTGATATAAACTGTGACATTTCATCATCCTTTTGATATGTGCTTGCATTTGCCAATTACTCGAATGATCTTTGCACAGTCTTATGAGTCTTTTACAAATTATGATTTTCTGTCGTATATTACACTTATTTCTCCACTTGCTGTTCCGATATTAGGATAATTTATCACTTTCCATTTTGTATCGTGTATGCATTTCATCTTAATTGAATGTTGATATTAAGTATTCATCATCCATATTTACATTTCACCATTAAGAATGGGTGGAAGTACGGCCTATATATATATATATATATATATATATATATATATATATATATATATATATATATATATATATATATATATACATACATGTATCTCTCTCTCTCTCTCTCTCTCTCTCTCTCTCTCTCTTTCTCTTTCTCTGTCTCTTTCTCTATATATATATATATATATATATATATATATATATACATATATATATATGTGTGTGTGTGTGTGTGTGTGTGTGTGTGTGTGTGTGTGTGTGTGTGTGTGTGTGTGTGTGTGTGTGTGTGTGTGTGTGTATGTGTGTGTATGTGTGTATATATATGTATATATATATACATATATATATATGTATATATACACATATATAACTTGAATGCACATATGCTTTGCTCTGTATCCCGAGTGAAACAACTGCTTCCGGTTCGCTGCCCCGCCAAATAGAAACAATTTGCAAACTGGCAACCTTCGACCTGTCAGCCCCTTAAAAGGACGACCGGCCGGCGTGTTCACTTATTCTCGCTGTGAATCGGACGTTAACCGTAGTCCAGGAACTTTGGCGGAGCGCTTATGCCAAGATTCCGCTGGGGGGGGGGGGGGTCGTACACATATACGTACGTACATGTGTTTATGTGTATGTGGCGTGTGGATGGTCGAGTAGATTAGGGGGTATGTGAGTTTTTTTTTATGTATACTCATACGTCTTTGGGTGTGTTTGTATTTAAGTACATGTATACATATATGATAACAGTGGGTGAATTACACTCGCTCTCTGACGCGCATGTATACGTACACAGATGCACATTCATTCGATCTTTGTCTGTCTGCTGATCTCTTCTTTTATTTCTGTCCTTTTACACTCTTCTCCTATCTGCCTGTCTATCCTTCTCTTCTTTTTATTATCTTTCTTTCTCTCTCTCTCTCTCTCTCACTCCCTCCTTCCATCCATCTCTCTCTCTCTCTCTCTCTCTCTCTCTCTCTCTCTCTCTCTCTCCACTGCACTTTACACTCTCTCTTTCTCTCTAACTCTCCCACACACACACACCTACACTCACACTCTCTCTCTCTCTCTTTCTCTCTCTCTCTCTATCTATTTATCTTGATCTACATATCTAAATCTATCCATCTATCTCCCTCTCTTTCTCTCCCTCCTATCCCACATCTCCTCTCCCCAGACAACAAAAAAGAAAAAGAAAGAGAGAAAGAAAAAAAAAAGAAAAAAAAAAAAAAAAGCATATTCTCTTCCTCGACAAACCTGCATAAAACAGCGCCAATTCAGCGCACTTTCTCCTCGCAAAACTACATAAAACATCGCCAATTTCAGCGCACTTTCTCCTCGCAAAACCTGCATAAAACAGCCCCAATTCAGCGCACTTTCTCCGCCAATTTAATCCCGCTCGGATCAGGAAGGGCGATCGAGACGCCACGACCTCCCGAGCCTCCCGAAGTTCTTTCTTTCTTTCTCTCTCTCTCTCTCTCTCTCTCTTTCTTTCTTTCTTTCTCTCTCTCTCTCTCTCTCTCTCACA
>NW_027213405.1:17500-20000 GCF_042767895.1 Penaeus vannamei | reverse complement strand
CATCATTCGTTTTAAACCCTTTTTAACATATAGTTTTCTCTCCCTTTCTCTTTTTTTTCTTTTCTTTAGACGGCGAACGGACCCTCATTTGACCAGAAATCCCTTTGCAGATGGCTCGTTTGATTACCATACAGATATCCTCGTATATCAAATATTAACCAATATTTTCCTGCACACGTTTCCATTCCCTTTAAAGCCTTTTTTAACATATAGTTTTTTTCTCTCTCTTTCTTTTTTTTTATTTTCTTTAGACGACAAACGGACCTTCATTTGACCAGAAATCCCTTTGCAGATGGCTCGTCTAATTACCATACAAGTATTCTCGTATATCATATATTAACCAATATTTTGCTACACACGTTTTCATTCCTTTTAAACTTTTTTTTTCTAATACAGACTTATTTCACTCATTTTTTTTTTTAAAGACGACAAATGGACCCTCATTTGACCAGAATCCCTTCGCAAATGGTTTGTCTGATTACCATACAAGTATTCCCGCATATCAAATATTAGACAATATTTTCTTACGCACGTTTTCATTCCTTTCAACTCTTATTTTACTTTTAGTTATTTTCGCTCTTTTTTTCTTTTCTTTAGAAGGCAAACGGACCCTCATTTGACCAGACACCCCTTTACAGATCAATATTAAATAATATTTTCTTATACACGTTTTCATTGCTTTTAAACATTTTTCTCTAATATAGATTTATTTCACTCGTTTTTTTTTTCTTTAGACGACAAACGGACCCTCATTTGACCAGAATCCCTTCGCAAATGGTTTGTCTGATTACCATACAAGTATTCCCGCATATCAAATGTTAGACAATATTTCTCTACGCACGTTTTCATTCATTTTTTTCTAATATAGATTTATTTCACTCGTTTTTTTTTTTTTTTTTTTTTTTTTTAGACAACAAACGGACCCTCATTTGACCAGAAACCCCTTTACAGATGGGTTGTCTGATTACCATACAAGTATTCTCGTACATCAAATATTAAACAATATTTTCTTGTACACGTTTTCATTCCTTTTAAACATTTTCTCTAATATAGATTTATTTCACTCGTTTTTTTTTTCTTTAGACGACAAACGGACCCTCATTTGACCAGAATCCCTGCGCAAATGGTTTGTCTGATTACCATACAAGTATTCCCGTATATCAAATATTAAACAATATTTTCTTACACACGTTTTCATCGCTTTTGAACCTTCATTTAACATATAGTTTTTTTCTCGTCTTTCTTTCTCTTCTTTAGACGAAAAACGGACCCTCATTTGACCAGAATCCCTTCGCAAATGGCTCGTCTGATTACCAGGTATTCTCGTACATCAAATATTAAACAATACTTTGCTACACACGTTTTCATTCCTTTTAAACCTTTCTTTCTAATATCATTTCACTCGTTTTTTTCTTAAGATGACAAACGGACACTCATTTGACCAGAAATCCCTTTGCAGATGGCTCGTCTGATTTTCATACAAGTATTCTCGTGCATCAAATATTAAACAATATTTTTCTATACACGTTTTCATTCCTTTTAAACCCTTTTTTTATCATATGGTTCTCTCTCTCTCTCTCTCTCTCTCTCTCTCTCTCTCTCTCTCTCTCTCTCTCTCTCTCTCTCTCTCTCTCTTTCTCTCTCTCTCTCTCTCTCTCTCATTTTTTCCCCTTCTTTAGACGACAAACGGACGCTCATTTGACCAGAATCCCTTCGCAAATGACGACTGATTATCATACAAATATTCTCGTATATCAGATATTAAACAATATTTTCTTACACACGTTTTCATCCCTTTTAAACCTACATTTAACATATACTATCTTTTCTCGTCCTTCTTTCTCTTCCTTAGACGACAAACGGACGCTCATTTGACCAGAATCCCTTCGCAAATGGCTCGTCTCTCTCACCGTTAATGGCCCTCAAATAAGCACCTCTTTCGTGTTTACATTTTCCCGTTTATTTCGGCGAGTTCTTCCTGATCCTCCTGCAATTGGGGTTTTTCTTTCTCTTTTCGTTATTTGCATTTTTTCGTTTGTGGACATTGTTGTTGTTGTTTTCGGTATTGTTATTGTTGTTGGTGTTGGTGTTTTTGTTATTATTATTGTTATTATTATTGTTGTTGTTGCTGTTTTTGTTCGTTTATGGTCATTGTTGTTGTTTTCATTATTGTTATTATTATTGTTGTTGTTGTTGTTGCTGTTTTTGTTATTGTTATTATTGTTGTTGTTGTTGTTGTTATCATTGTTATTGTCATTGTTACTATTACTACAATCATCATTATAATCATAATCACAACATCATCACATCATCATCATCATCTTCATCAGATCATAATCATCTCCATCTTCATCGTCATTAACATCATCATTAACATCATTATCACATCATCATTATCATCACCATCACATCACCATCATCATCACCATCATCATTATTATTAATACTGTTTATCTATTTATTTTTTGTACATTCTTGCTTTTGAAAAATGTGTCTCCAG
>NW_027213405.1:0-2500 GCF_042767895.1 Penaeus vannamei | reverse complement strand
TTCTTCATCCTCCCTCCTCCTCTTCTTCTCCCTCTCTTAAGCCCTTTCTCCCTCCTCCTCCCTCTCTCCCTCCCTCCTTCTCCCTCTCTCCCCTCTCTTCCCTCCCTCCCTCCCTCCTCTCGTCCTCTACTGATCTGAAACTATGGGGCACGACATCCCCGTCCCGCTCCCCCCTCCCCCACTTCCTCTCCCAAATATCTGAAGAGTAAAACTGATTCAAAAGTTTTGTTATAAGGAAACTCTTCTGGTGGCTTTTATGGGGCTCAGGAAGAGAGAGAAGAAAGGAGAGAGAGAGTGAGGGAGGAGAGGGAGGGAGGGAGGGAGGGAGGGAGAGGGAGGGAGGGTGGGGGAGGGTGGGAGAGAGGGGGAGGGTGGGAGAGGGTGGGGAGGTGGGAGAGGGAAGGGAGGGAGGAAGGGGAGGGAGGAAGAGAGAGAGGGAGGGAGGGAGGGAGGGAGGGAAGGGAGGGAGGGTGGGAGGAGGGAGAGAGAGGAGGGAGAGAGGGAGGAGGGAGAGGGAGGGAGGGAGGGAGAGGTGGGAGAGTGAGGGTGGGAGGGAGGGAGAGAGAGGGAGGGAGGGAGGGAGAGAGAGGAGGGAGGGTGGGGTGGAGGGAGGGAGAGGGAGGGAGAGGGAGGGTGTGGGGAGAGAGAGAGAGAGAGAGAGAGAGAGAGAGAGAGAGAGAGAGAGAGAGAGAGAAAGAGAGAGAGAGAGAGAGAGAGGGAGAGGGAGGGAGGGAGGGAGGGAGGGAGGGAGGGAGGGAGGGAGAGGAGGGAGAGAGAGAGAGAGAGAGAGAGAGAGAGAGAAAGAGAGGGAGAGAGAGAGAGAGAGAGAGAGGAGGGAGGGAGAGGGAGTGGAGAGGGGTGGGAGAGTGAGGGTGGGAGGGAGGGAGGAGGGAGGGAGGAGGGTGGGAGAGAGAGGGAGGGTGGGAGAGAGAGGGAGGGTGGGAAAGAGAGGGAGGGTGGGAGAGAGAGGAGGGTGGAGAGAGAGGGAGGGTGGGAGAGAGAGGGAGGGTGGGAGAGAGAGGGAGGGTGGGAGAGAGAGGGAGGGTGGAGAGAGAGGAGGCAGAGGAGTGAGGGTGGGAGGGAGAGCGAGGGTGGAGTGGGAGGGAGAGAGAGGGAGGGTGGGAGAGAGAGGAGGTGGGAGAGAGAGGGAGGGTGGGAGAGAGAGTGAGAGTGGGAGAGAGAGTGAGGGTGGGAGAGTGAGGATGGGAGAGTGAGGGTGGAGAGCGGGGAGGAGTGAGTGAGTGAGCATAGGCCTATTTTTTCTCTCAATTGAAGGCCTATCGCTCACCCTGTCCTTTTTTTTGTAACTTTTTGTTATATATCAATAAATGTAAACAAAACAGAAACCAGATTGCATCAACAGCCGCTCTTTAAAAACACGTAAACACACACACATAGCATAAACATATACACACGTAGGCACACTCGAGCGCACCACTCACATACATACACACACACTGCCTCCCGCACCACCCCATATACACACACACATACAGACATACCCCTCCCTTACATCTATCCTCCCACCCACCCCTCCCCCTCCCTCTGACCCCCCTTGGTTTCACCCCCATCCCCTTCATCCCCGCCTCACTCCCACTCTCACTAACACCACCCTCTTCCCTCCCCATCACTCCCTTTACCCCCTTCCCGCTCCATCCCCATCCCATCACCCCTCCCCAACCCCCACCTCTTCCCATACCACCACCCCCTACACTTCCCCTCCTCCTCCATCTCCCCCCATTCTTCACACCCCCACCACCTTCCCTCCCACCCCAACCACCACCCCATTTCCTCCACCTCACAACCCCTACGCACAAGAACCCCCCCCACCCCCCCACTCTCTCGCCCCGTTGTTTACAGCGCATTTCAAACGAGGCCCAAAAATGCCTCGTTAATTGTCAGCTCGTTGCCGGACCGCGTGGAGGCAACTCATCGCTGTCCTAACGAGCCGCCGCCGCCGAGCCACCCCGGGGCAGACCTTCCCTCGTGGGACCTGGGAGTACACACACACAGCGGCGCAGGGTACACGGGCGGAAGGAGAGAGTACGGGGGGGGTGTACACGTGCTGGGAAGGTGCTGTGGAGGGTGGGGGTGGGGAGGGGAGGTGGAGGAGGGGAGGGGGTGTACGTGTGGGGTTGGAGGGGTTGTAGGGAGAGGGGGGGGATGTGGAGGGATTGTGTTTGTGTGTGTATGTGTGTGTGTGTGTGTGTGTGTTTGCGTGTATGTGTGTGTGTGTGTGTGTGTGTGTGTGTGTGTGTGTGTGTGTGTGTGTGTGTGTGTGTGTGTGTGTCAGTATCAGTATGAGTGTGTGTGTGTGTGTCTGTGCGAGCTGCGACGGAGAGAACAATCACAAGCACACGCACACATCTCTCCTAACTAAACCACAACAATAAACGACAGAAAGAACAGCCCTCGCAGCCTTCCAAAAGAGGATTGAATTCCCCGACGGCAAAAGCGCGAGAACAAAGCGCCCTTCTTCTGTCATCGGTGAATCCGGAGA
>NW_027213404.1:0-2000 GCF_042767895.1 Penaeus vannamei | reverse complement strand
GAATCAGATCGTCTTCTCGTTAAAGTTAAATCACTCTTTTTTTTCTCCTTTTCTTTTAGAATTCGTCTTGGGTATTGCATGTCGATTGGCTCCATGAATGCGGGAGTTGCAAGGCCGCCATAACTTAAGTCGGAATCATCAGGTTCTTTATATTTCTCTCTTCTTTGTTGTTTATTACTCTCTCCCTCTTTTTTCGCTCTGGTTGTTTGTCTGTTTCTGTCAGTCTGTTTTTGTGTGTCTGTCTCTGCCTCTGTCTCTGTCTGTCTCTCTATCTCTCTCTCTCTCTCTCTCTCTCTCTCTCTCTCTCTCTCTCTCTCTCTCTCTCTCTCTCTCTCTCTCTCTCTCTCTCTCTCTCCCTCTCTCTCTCTCTCTCTCTCTCTCTCTCTCTCTCTCTCTCTCTCTCTCTCTCTCTCTCTCTCTCTCTCTCTCTCTCTCTCTCTCTCTCTCTCTCTCTCTCTCTCTCTTAGCTTTGAATCATCTTCCCTGGTTTCACTACTCTCTCCTTCTCCCTTTCCGTATCATTGTCTGTCTGTCTGCCACCCCCCTCCCCCTTTCTCTCTGTCTCTCATTCTCTTTTTTATCTCTGTGTATCTACTCCTCTCTCCTCTTATTCATCTGTCTCTCCCCCTCCCTTCCGTCTCTCCGTTCTATTATTCACCGTATATCTTCTACCATTCGATCCCCCCCACCATCTCTTTCCCTCCCCCACCATCCCCTCGCCCCTACTCCACCACCCCCTCGCCCCTACTCCCCCACCACCCTTCCCCCAGTGTCCACATTACCCCCTTCCCCCCTCTTCCCTCCCCAGCACCACCCCTTACCCCCAACACCACCTCACCACCACCCCCTCCACCCCTCTACACAAAGGAAGTGATAGAAGCCGATACTTACCTACAAATAACACCAAAAAAATAACACCAAAGAGATAACACGATCTGAATTATTCCAGGACTTAACTTCTCGCTCGAACTTTCAATGGAGTACTTCCGATGGTGACTTATGAATGGCCTTTTTGGGTTACTTTCGTGTTGTGATGTAAGGATCCAGTTTAGGTTAGGGATGATGGAAATTGTCGTGAATTTGTAACTTTCCTTTTTTTTCTTTTTTTCTTTTTTTTTGAGGAGGGGGAGGGGAGGGGAGGGGAGGGGGATGTGTTAGTCTCGAGGTATAAATTGAATTTTTTAAATAACTTTTAATGATGCTTGAAATAAGAATGGTGATAATGTTAATGATATGGCAATGCTAATGGTGATGCTTGATATGACAACAATAATGATGATAATAACAATAACAAAAAAACCTTATTAAGGTAAGACTAAACGTATTAATAAGGATATTGCTAATAACAACAACAATAATAGTAATAATATTTCCAATAATAATGATGATAATAAAAGTAGCAACAATGATAATGATAACAACAACAATAATGGTAACAGCAGAAATAACAATAGTGATGATAATAGTATCAATGATAATAATAATAACAATAATGATAATAATGATATTGATAACAATGGTAACGATAATAACAATGACAATAAGAATAATAATGGTAATAAAATGAATGATATTAACAGTAATGATGATACTGATGATAATAACGATAACATTAATAATAATCATAATACTAACATTAGGAATGATAATGGTAATAATGATGATGATATTTATGATAATTATATCAATAATCAAGATAACAATATTATTAATGATAATAATAGCACTACTAATAATAATGATAATAATGATAATGAAAACACCAAAAATGAGAATGATGATAATGGTAATGCCAATTATGATGATAATAACAATGATTATGACAATTATGTTAGTAATGTTAATAGCGTTGATGTTAATCATAATGACCGACAGTGGTTTTGATAATGTCAATGATACCAATGGCAATGACCAGCTTATTCATGATAAGAGTAGTAGTAGCAGTATTACTACTACTACTACTACCACACACACACACACACACACACACACACACACAC
>NW_027213403.1:42500-45000 GCF_042767895.1 Penaeus vannamei | reverse complement strand
CAGTATAGCCATATCCTCCTCCTCCTCCTCAGTCACCACCATGCCCTTTTACAAGTACTCACCTTTGCCATACTCTCCTCTGCCTCTTCCTGCTCCTCAATCACCACCACCACCACCACCACCATCCATCACCATCACCATCCATCCCCTCCTCCTCCTCCTCCTCCCCTCAATCACCACCACCACCATACTCACCACCACCACCGCCATTTCCACCACCACCACCACCACCCTCCTCATCTCTGCCCTCCTCCTCATCTCAGCCACCAAATTTCCACCACCACCACCACACCCCACCATCACCACCACCTCCACCACCACCACCATCACCACCACCACCACCACCACCACCACCACCACCACCACCACCACCACCACCACAACCACCATCACCCACTTCAATAGCGGTCAGTGTCTCCAACCCGGCTTAAGCCCCGCCCAATCCAATTACTTAGACGCCTCCGGGGGCTTTTCGGACACGCCCCCTTCTGGAGTTGGAATATCGAAGCCACCAGCGGAGGAGGGAGTTCGGTTGGTCATTGCGTACTACGAGGTGAGGTACAAATTCTAAAGGCTTTGGAAAAGGATGTAAATGTGTAGATATATACATACATACATGTATATCTATATATATCTTTCTATTTATCTATTTATCTGTCTATCTGTCTATCTAACTAACTATCTAACTATCTATCTATCTATCCAATTATCTATCTAACTATCTATATATCTCTCTATTTATCTGTCTATCTATCTATCTATCCAATTATCTATCTAACTATCTATATATCTCTCTATTTATCTGTCTATCTATCTATCCATCCATCCGTTGGTCATTTCGTACGAGTTGAGGTACAAATTCTAAAGGCTTTGGAAAAGGATGTGAATGTGTAGATATATACATACATACATGTCTATCTATCTGAATATCTTTCTATTTATCTATTTATCTGTCTATCTATCTAACTATTTATCCAATTATCTATCTAACTATCTATATATCTCTCTATTTATCTGTCTATCTATCTATCCATCCATCCGTTTGTCATTTCGTACGAGTTGAGGTACAAATTCTAAAGGCTTTGGAAAAGGATGTGAATGGGTAGATATATACATACATACATGTCTATCTATCTGAATATCTTTCTATATATCTATTTATCTGTCTATCTAACTAACTAACTATTTATCCAATTATCTATCTAACTATCTATATCTCTCTCTATTTATCTGTCTATCTATCTATCCATCCATCCGTTGGTCATTTTGTACGAGTAACAAGTTCTAAAGGCTTTGGAAAAGAATGTGAATGTGTAGATATATACATACATACATATCTATCTATCTGAATATCTTTCTATTTATCTATTTATCTGTCTATCTAACTAACTATCTATCTAACTATATATCTAGCTATTTTTATATCTATCTATTTATCAGTCTATCAATCTATCCAATCTGTGAATGGGTAGATATATACATACATACATATCTATCTATCTGAATATCTTTTTATTTATCTATTTGTCTGTCTATCTGTCTGTCTTTATATCTAGTAACTATCTATCTATCTAACTAACTATCTGTCTATCTGTCTAAGTAACTATATATCTATCTATCTAAGTAACTATTTATCTATCTATCTATCTATTTATCTATCTATTTATCTATCTATTTATCTATCTACATAAATATATATCATATATCTTTTTTGTGTATCTAGCTATCTGTTTGTCTATCTATCTATTTATCTATCTATCTAACTATCTTTCTATCTATTTATCTGTCTATCTAGCTATCTATCCGTTGGAAGAGGATGTGGATGTGTAATATACATACATACATATCTATCTATCTGTATATCTTTCTATTTATCTATCTGTCTGTCTGTCTATCTATCTATCTAGTAACTATCTATCTATCTCAGTAACTAACTGTCTATCTATCTGTCTAAGTAACTATATATTTATCTATGTAACTATTTATCTATCTATCTATCTGTCTATCTATTTATCCTTCTATCTGTCTATTTATCTAACTATCTGTGAATGTGTAGATATATACATACATAAATATCCATCTGTATGTCTTTTTATTTATTTATCTGTCTGACAGTCTATTTATCTATCTAACTATCTATCTAACTAACGATCTATCTAACTATCTATCTAACTTTCTATTTATCTGTCTATCTATCTATCTATCCATCCGTTGGTCATTTCGTACGAGTTGAGCTAATTCTCTCTGTCTGTCTGTCTATTTATCTATCTAACTAACTATCTATCCATCTATCTTTCTATCTATCTATCTTAGTTAGTCATTTCGTACGAGTTGAGTTACTTCTAAAAGCTTTCAAAAGGGAACGTTTAGGTAAATGAAGTGTGTATGTATATATAAGTACATAAATATCTATCTATATATCTTTTTTGTGGATCTAGCTATCTGTTTGTCTATCTATCTATTTACCTATCTATCTAACTATCTTTCTATCTATTTATCT
>NW_027213403.1:35000-37500 GCF_042767895.1 Penaeus vannamei | reverse complement strand
ACATAGAAACGCAAATCAATCATCCTACACAAACACATTTCCTTGACACCTGTTTTTGGATGCCAAAGAATCAATCTCAAAACATGCTATATCCAAACCTATCTGAGTCAACCCATTTAAAAGAAAACAGGACCCAACATATCAGTGGTACAGAAAGAGCTCGTAGTGTAATTAAAAACAAAAGTAACGATGACAAACAGCTAAAAGGTGGGAGTAAAATTTTTCTCTAAAGCCTAAGATTATCTTTTCTGTCATCCTGTTTTTCTTTTTTTATTTTTTCTTCTTTATTTCCTTTCTTCTTCTTCTTCCTTCTTCTTTCTTTCTTCTGTACATGTCATTTATTTTTCACATTAAAATAAGACCTAGATGATCAAAAACAAACATAATAACATCTATTATCTAATATTAAATATTTATATATGATATATATATATAATATATATGACACATAATAAGATATACATATATATATATATAAGGGATATATATATGATGACATATATATATACATTTATATATAGTATTTCATATATCAGCGGCAGGCGGCGGCAGGCAGTTGGCAGCTGGTGGCAGGCGGCAGGCGGCAGGCGCGGCAGGCGGCAGGCTATATGCTGCGCCGGCAAGACGCTGCTGACGCGCTGATAATGCACGCAGCTGCGGCATGGCATCGCGCCATGATGGTGGTGGCACGCGCGCGGTGGTGGTGCTATGGCGGTGACGCGGCATGGCGGCAGGCAGAGCAGGCGAGGTATATGCACACGCACGCACAAGGCTTTCGGCACGCTGCAGGTGGCAGCTATGGCAGAGACACCTGGCTATCCGACAATCAATCGTCATCTCACCGCATCCCTCTTCGATCTGTCGTACGCCAGCAATCGTCAGCGTCGCCTGCTACCAGGTGCGCCTGTTCCGGACTGCTGGCCTGCCGCGGCGTCGACCTACCACCATCGCCCACGCCACGACTTCGAGGGTGATCCTTTCCTCGCCAGATCGACCGAGGCGCAGAGACAGCAGGTGATTTCTGCAGCAGACAGAGGAGCGGAGAATACACCATAGCCCACGCTGACGGCGATGGCTCTGCAGCTCAGCGCGATGAGAGCGTGAATCCACGTGTTCCAGCTCGACAGCGCGTCGCGAGCAGCGGCTGAGCACAATGCAGCACAGAGGCGATAGATTAATATCCAGCGCAAGATGCCGGCGTGCATACGTCGCGTGACACGCCGCAAACAATGCACCAGTCAGCATATCGAGCGACAAAGATAATATGATGAGAGAGAAGGCCAGCTAAATATTTTCGTGTTATAGACAGAGGAGAGCTCGATGAAAACCAAAAGACTGCTTTCAATGCTTCTCCGAATCGTCACTTGTAGACCAGAATCATTTCAGTGCCTGTATTGGTATTATTTATGATTAAACATATCTGATCCTGACCTTCTCCTTCCTTTGGGTACTGCTCAGACGCTCAGCACTCAAAGTCTTGAAATGACCTGAATCACCATGAATTAGGGCACAGCCTGACAGCAACAGCTGCCAAGCAAGAAGAAGGAAACGATATATTCAGCATCTGATGGAACTGAATCAAGAGTTTGTAAAAACGCATCCCTGGACAGAGATGACAGACAGACACGTGAGAGATGTCAGGCGCCATAATAAGTAAGGATGATGGCAGGTACAAAGCTTAAGATTTCATGATGATGAGATATATATAATAAATGTTTAATATTTTGACAGATGGAGAGAGATCACATTGTGACAATGTTTATTATTTTCTAGTTGTTGACAGGAGAAGAGAGAGCATAATGTGAGAACTATATGAATAGTTATACACATTCAGTATGTTATAGACATTTCATGTGTATACATACATGCCATGATGTATATATATTTTATAATGAGAGTATGTGTGTTATGTTAAAGGCAGCGTTTCTATGAGAGAAGATGCCAGTTGAGCTGTTAAAGTGCATATCTGAGGTGGTGGTAAAGAGCCAAGCTGGTGGCAGCGCTATAAACCAGGTTCCCTTCGTAAAGTAAGGTGTTGCCACAATTTTAATCGTCATAGTGTAGTCATCGTATGAGTGAGGCGAGGCAAACTCCAAAGGTTCCACAGAAATGCAACTCACATGTATCGAAAACTCTTCAGAGGTGCGCAGAGGAGGAGAGTGTATAGAGTAAGTGAGTGGAAGCTATATATATATATAAATCGAGCAAAGAGGTGGCAAGCGCATTAAGATGCGGTAGCTGCAAAAACTGAAAATATGATGGAAGAAGAACTAGTTGAATATATAGCAAGGTGAAATACTTTACATGGAGATGACAGAGCGCTCAATCAGTTGGGAGGAGGAAGAGGGGGATGAAAAGGAGGAGGAGGGTTGAACAATTCAGTGTAAGGAAAAAGTAAAGAGGTGAAAGATGATGATAATGCTATTCGTGGTGGATATAAAGTACGATATGATACAATATTAGAACGATATAAGAGAGTATTGATAGGGTCCAAAGGATA
>NW_027213403.1:0-20000 GCF_042767895.1 Penaeus vannamei | reverse complement strand
TGTGTTATAATCTGATTAGAAAATGAAACCTGGGGGGTGTTTTAAGGGGACACGGTTTCAGATATATCATGGGCCAGCAGTGGATGTTCTTCAATTTACGGACGTCACGCTTGGCGAAACATGGTAGCTTACTCATAGTACTCTCTCTACTCTCTCTCTCTATCTATCTATCTATCTATCTATCTATCTATCTATCTTCTTACCTTTCTCTCTCTCTCTCTCTCTCTCTCTCTCTCTCTCTCTCTCTCTCTCTCTCTCTCTCTCTCTCTCTCTCTCTCTCTCTCTCTCTCTCTCTCTCTCTCTCTCTCTCCCTATCTTCTTACCTTTCTCTCTCGCTCTCCCTCTCCCTATCTTCTTACCTTTCTCTCTCTCTCGCTCTCCCTCTCTCTCTCTCTCTCTCTCTCTCTCTCTCTCTCTCTCTCTCTCTCTCTCTCTCTCTCTCTCTCTCTCTCTCTCTCTCCTCTCTCTCGTTCCCTCCCCCCCACCTCTCTCTCTTTCTTTCTCGCCCCCCCCCTCTCTCTCTCTTTCTCGCCCCCCCCCCCTCTCTCTCTTTCTCTCTCTCTCCCCTCTTTCATAATTCTTTTTCCTCCTTCATTTTACTTCTAGGGAAAATGAGGTGTGTGTTTCTTCTCTGCCCCTTTATTCTGTCTTTTCATATTTCGTATTTTCTTTATTCTCTCATCCCCCAAATGTACAAATAGTTATCTAGACAAACAAAATAAAATAAAAAACAAAAAATAAGATGTGCTCTGATATAATGAAAAAAAATCTTAATCAGGGAAATTATAATGTGAATACATGGAATGAGGTGAATAAAAGTGCATGGAAAGAAAAAGAATAACAGTGAAAATAAGAATAAACAATAAAAGTGCATAGATAAAAGAGCAACAATAAATAACAGAAAATGTATATAAAGAAAAAGAATAATAGAAATAAGAATTTTCAGAAAATGCATAAAATGAAAAAGAAAAAAATTTACCTAGATTTTTGCCCACAAACGCACACATGTGTTTAAACACGCACACATACACGGACATACACAGGCATGTATATATATCTTCATCAACATATATCCATATTTGGTTGTTATACCTAAGAAGGTATTTAATTTTTATTTAAAGTTTTTGTACATACAACCTTTCCTGTATTTTTTTATTATTTTTTTATTTTTACTTTTTCCTTCATCTTCTTTTTTCCTCTGTTTACCTTTTTTCTCTATCTACCTTTTTCTCCTTCTATCCTCTCCTCTATCTACCTTTTCCTCAATTTATCTGTTTTTCTCTATCTACCTTTTCTCTTACTCTCTCCTTTATCTTCCTTTTCCTCAATTTATCTATTTTTCTATCTATCTTTTTTCTTTTACTCTCTCCTCTGTCTACCTTTTCCTCAATTTATCTTTTTTCTCTATCTACCTTTTTCTCTTAACTCTCTCCTCTGTCTGCCTTTCCCTCAATTTTTTTTTCTATCTATCCTTTTCTCTTACTCTTTCCTCTATCTTCCTTTTGCTCAGTTTATTTTTTTTCTCTATCTACCTTTTTCTCTTACTCTCTCTTCCATCTACTTTTCCTCTATTTACTTTTTCTCTCTATCTACCTTATTCTCCTACTCTCTCCTTTATCTACCTTTACCTCAATTTATCTTTTTTCTCTATCTACTTTTCCTCCTACTCTCTCTTCTATCTACCTTTTCCTCTATTTACTTTTTCTCTATTTACCTTATTCTCTTTCTTATCATTATCCATGTTTTTATCGTTTCTTATCCATACCTTATCTTGTCAGTATCCATGTTTTTATCCAGTGTGTTTATCATTTCCTATCTTTATCATGTTTTTTTATCCAAGGTCATTATCATTATCGTTATTCATATTTTTTTGGCAAGATCTTTATCCTTTCCTATTCTTATCCATTTTTTTATTCAAGGTCTTTATCTATTTTTATCATTATCCATGTTCTTATCCAAGGCCTTTATCATTATCATTATTCATATTGTTTGCAAGATCTTTATCCTTTCCTATTTTTATCCATGTTTTTTTTCAAGGGCTTTATCTATTTTTATCGTTATCCATGTTTTACATCCTCTCTTGTCATCCATGTTTTTTTTTAAATCCAAGGTCTTTATCATTATCCTTATTCATATTTTATATAAGATCTTTTTCCTTTCATATTCTTATCCATGTTTTCTTATCCAAGATTTTTATCCATTCTTATCATCATCCATGTTTTTTTATCGAAGATCTTTATCGATTATAATTATCCATGTTCTTTTTATCCAAGCTCTTTATCGATTATAATTATCCATATTTTTTATCCAAAGTCTTTATCCATTCTTATTATCCATGTTTTTTAAATCCTTTCTTATCCTTATCCATGTTCCTCCTCTTTATCCATCTCGTAATCCAAGACATCCTCCAAAGGAATCCTGATCTCTGGCCTTATCTATCCTACTTTCTGGAGAATTTCGTGATTATCCAAGTTTTATCATCCAAATTCTTGATTATCCAAGTTTTAGAATCCAAATTCTTGATTATCCAAGTTTTACAATCCAAATTCTTGATTATCCAAGTTTTACAATCCAAATTCTTGATTATCCAAGTTTTACAATCCAAATTCTTGATTATCCAAGTTTTACAATCCAAATTCTTGATTATCCAAGTTTTATCATCCAAATTCTTGATTATCCAAGTTTTATCATCCAAATTCTTGATTATCCAAGTTTTATCATCCAAATTCTTGATTATCCAAGTTTTATCATCCAAATTCTTGATTATCCAAGTTTTATCATCCAAATTCTTGATTATCCAAGTTTTATCATCCAAATTCTTGATTATCCAAGTTTTACAATCCAAATTCTTGATTATCCAAGTTTTATCATCCAAATTCTTGATTATCCAAGTTTTACAATCCAAATTCTTGATTATCCAAGTTTTATCATCCAAATTCTTGATTATCCAAGTTTTATCATCCAAATTCTTGATTATCCAAGTTTTATCATCCAAATTCTTGATTATCCAAGTTTTACAATCCAAATTCTTGATTATCCAAGTTTTATCATCCAAATTCTTGATTATCCAAGTTTTACAATCCAAATTCTTGATTATCCAAGTTTTACAATCCAAATTCTTGATTATCCAAGTTTTATCATCCAAATTCTTGATTATCCAAGTTTTATCATCCAAATTCTTGATTATCCAAGTTTTATCATCCAAATTCTTGATTATCCAAGTTTTACAATCCAAATTCTTGATTATCCAAGTTTTACAATCCAAATTCTTGATTATCCAAGTTTTATCATCCAAATTCTTGATTATCCAAGTTTTATCATCCAAATTCTTGATTATCCAAGTTTTACAATCCAAATTCTTGATTATCCAAGTTTTACAATCCAAATTCTTGATTATCCAAGTTTTACAATCCAAATTCTTGATTATCCAAGTTTTATCATCCAAATTCTTGATTATCCAAGTTTTATCATCCAAATTCTTGATTATCCAAGTTTTACAATCCAAATTCTTGATTATCCAAGTTTTACAATCCAAATTCTTGATTATCCAAGTTTTATCATCCAAATTCTTGATTATCCAAGTTTTATCACCCAAATTCTTGATTATCCAAGTTTTATCATCCAAATTCTTGATTATCCAAGTTTTATCATCCAAATTCTTGATTATCCAAGTTTTACAATCCAAATTCTTGATTATCCAAGTTTTATCATCCAAATTCTTGATTATCCAAGTTTTACAATCCAAATTCTTGATTATCCAAGTTTTATCATCCAAATTCTTGATTATCCAAGTTTTATCACCCAAATTCTTGATTATCCAAGTTTTACAATCCAAATTCTTGATTATCCAAGTTTTACAATCCAAATTCTTGATTATCCAAGTTTTATCATCCAAATTCTTGATTATCCAAGTTTTATCATCCAAATTCTTGATTATCCAAGTTTTACAATCCAAATTCTTGATTATCCAAGTTTTACAATCCAAATTCTTGATTATCCAAGTTTTACAATCCAAATTCTTGATTATCCAAGTTTTATCATCCAAATTCTTGATTATCCAAGTTTTATCATCCAAATTCTTGATTATCCAAGTTTTACAATCCAAATTCTTGATTATCCAAGTTTTACAATCCAAATTCTTGATTATCCAAGTTTTATCATCCAAATTCTTGATTATCCAAGTTTTATCACCCAAATTCTTGATTATCCAAGTTTTATCATCCAAATTCTTGATTATCCAAGTTTTACAATCCAAATTCTTGATTATCCAAGTTTTATCATCCAAATTCTTGATTATCCAAGTTTTACAATCCAAATTCTTGATTATCCAAGTTTTATCATCCAAATTCTTGATTATCCAAGTTTTATCATCCAAATTCTTGATTATCCAAGTTTTATCATCCAAATTCTTGATTATCCAAGTTTTATCATCCAAATTCTTGATTATCCAAGTTTTATCATCCAAATTCTTGATTATCCAAGTTTTATCATCCAAATTCTTGATTATCCAAGTTTTATCATCCAAATTCTTGATTATCCAAGTTTTACAATCCAAATTCTTGATTATCCAAGTTTTATCATCCAAGCTCTTGATTATCCAAGTTTTACAATCCAAATTCTTGATTATCCAAGTTTTAGAATCCAAATTCTTGATTATCCAAGTTTTATCATCCAAATTCTTGATTATCCAAGTTTTACAATCCAAATTCTTGATTATCCAAGTTTTATCATCCAAATTCTTGATTATCCAAGTTTTATCATCCAAATTCTTGATTATCCAAGTTTTATCATCCGAATTCTTGATTATCCAAGTTTTACAATCCAAATTCTTGATTATCCAAGTTTTACAATCCAAATTCTTGATTATCCAAGTTTTACAATCCAAATTCTTGATTATCCAAGTTTTATCATCCAAATTCTTGATTATCCAAGTTTTACAATCCAAATTCTTGATTATCCAAGTTTTACAATCCAAATTCTTGATTATCCAAGTTTTACAATCCAAATTCTTGATTATCCAAGTTTTATCACCCAAATTCTTGATTATCCAAGTTTTATCATCCAAATTCTTGATTATCCAAGTTTTATCATCCAAATTCTTGATTATCCAAGTTTTATCATCCAAATTCTTGATTATCCAAGTTTTATCATCCAAATTCTTGATTATCCAAGTTTTATCATCCAAATTCTTGATTATCCAAGTTTTATCATCCAAATTCTTGATTATCCAAGTTTTATCATCCAAATTCTTGATTATCCAAGTTTTATCATCCAAATTCTTGATTATCCAAGTTTTATCATCCAAATTCTTGATTATCCAAGTTTTATCATCCAAATTCTTGATTATCCAAGTTTTACAATCCAAATTCTTGATTATCCAAGTTTTATCATCCAAGCTCTTGATTATCCAAGTTTTACAATCCAAATTCTTGATTATCCAAGTTTTAGAATCCAAATTCTTGATTATCCAAGTTTTATCATCCAAATTCTTGATTATCCAAGTTTTATCATCCAAATTCTTGATTATCCAAGTTTTATCATCCAAATTATTGATTATCCAAGTTTTATCATCCAAATTCTTGATTATCCAAGTTTTATCATCCGAATTCTTGATTATCCAAGTTTTACAATCCAAATTCTTGATTATCCAAGTTTTACAATCCAAATTCTTGATTATCCAAGTTTTACAATCCAAATTCTTGATTATCCAAGTTTTATCATCCAAATTCTTGATTATCCAAGTTTTACAATCCAAATTCTTGATTATCCAAGTTTTACAATCCAAATTCTTGATTATCCAAGTTTTACAATCCAAATTCTTGATTATCCAAGTTTTATCACCCAAATTCTTGATTATCCAAGTTTTATCATCCAAATTCTTGATTATCCAAGTTTTATCATCCAAATTCTTGATTATCCAAGTTTTATCATCCGAATTCTTGATTATCCAAGTTTTACAATCCAAATTCTTGATTATCCAAGTTTTACAATCCAAATTCTTGATTATCCAAGTTTTACAATCCAAATTCTTGATTATCCAAGTTTTACAATCCAAATTCTTGATTATCCAAGTTTTATCATCCAAATTCTTGATTATCCAAGTTTTATCATCCAAATTCTTGATTATCCAAGTTTTACAATCCAAATTCTTGATTATCCAAGTTTTACAATCCAAATTCTTGATTATCCAAGTTTTACAATCCAAATTCTTGATTATCCAAGTTTTACAATCCAAATTCTTGATTATCCAAGTTTTACAATCCAAATTCTTGATTATCCAAGTTTTATCATCCAAATTCTTGATTATCCAAGTTTTATCATCCAAATTCTTGATTATCCAAGTTTTACAATCCAAATTCTTGATTATCCAAGTTTTACAATCCAAATTCTTGATTATCCAAGTTTTACAATCCAAATTCTTGATTATCCAAGTTTTACAATCCAAATTCTTGATTATCCAAGTTTTACAATCCAAATTCTTGATTATCCAAGTTTTATCATCCAAATTCTTGATTATCCAAGTTTTATCATCCAAATTCTTGATTATCCAAGTTTTACAATCCAAATTCTTGATTATCCAAGTTTTACAATCCAAATTCTTGATTATCCAAGTTTTACAATCCAAATTCTTGATTATCCAAGTTTTACAATCCAAATTCTTGATTATCCAAGTTTTACAATCCAAATTCTTGATTATCCAAGTTTTACAATCCAAATTCTTGATTATCCAAGTTTTACAATCCAAATTCTTGATTATCCAAGTTTTACAATCCAAATTCTTGATTATCCAAGTTTTATCACCCAAATTCTTGATTATCCAAGTTTTATCATCCAAATTCTTGATTATCCAAGTTTTACAATCCAAATTCTTGATTATCCAAGTTTTATCATCCAAATTCTTGATTATCCAAGTTTTACAATCCAAATTCTTGATTATCCAAGTTTTATCATCCAAATTCTTGATTATCCAAGTTTTATCATCCAAATTCTTGATTATCCAAGTTTTAGAATCCAAATTCTTGATTATCCAAGTTTTATCATCCAAATTCTTGATTATCCAAGTTTTATCATCCAAATTCTTGATTATCCAAGTTTTATCATCCAAGCTCTTGATTATCCAAGTTTTACAATCCAAATTCTTGATTATCCAAGTTTTAGAATCCAAATTCTTGATTATCCAAGTTTTATCATCCAAATTCTTGATTATCCAAGTTTTATCATCCAAATTCTTGATTATCCAAGTTTTATCATCCAAATTCTTGATTATCCAAGTTTTACAATCCAAATTCTTGATTATCCAAGTTTTATCATCCAAATTCTTGATTATCCAAGTTTTATTATCCAAATTCTTGATCATCCAAGTTTTATCATCCGAATTCTTGATCATCCAAGTTTTATCATCCGAATTCTTGATCATCCAAGTTTTACCATCCAAATTCTTGATCATCCAAGTTTTATCATCCAAATTCTTGATTATCCAAGTTTTATCATCCAAATTCTTGATTATCCAAGTTTTATTATCCAAATTCTTGATCATCCAAGTTTTATCATCCGAATTCTTGATCATCCAAGTTTTATCATCCGAATTCTTGATCATCCAAGTTTTAGAATCCAAATTCTTGATTATCCAAGTTTTATCATCCAAATTCTTGATTATCCAAGTTTTATCATCCAAATTCTTGATTATCCAAGTTTTATCATCCAAATTCTTGATTATCCAAGTTTTATTATCCAAATTCTTGATCATCCAAGTTTTATCATCCGAATTCTTGATCATCCAAGTTTTATCATCCGAATTCTTGATCATCCAAGTTTTATCATCCAAATTCTTGATCATCCAAGTTTTATCATCCGAATTCTTGATTATCCAAGTTTTATCATCCGAATTCTTGATCATCCAAGTTTTATCATCCAAATTCTTGATCATCCAAGTTTTATCATCCAAATTCTTGATTATCCAAGTTTTATCATCCGAATTCTTGATCATCCAAGTTTTATCATCCGAATTCTTGATCATCCAAGTTTTATCATCCAAATTCTTGATTATCCAAGTTTTATCATCCGAATTCTTGATCATCCAAGTTTTATTATCCAAATTCTTGATCATCCAAGTTTTATCATCCGAATTCTTGATCATCCAAGTTTTATCATCCGAATTCTTGATCATCCAAGTTTTATCATCCGAATTCTTGATCATCCAAGTTTTATTATCCAAATTCTTGATCATCCAAGTTTTATCATCCGAATTCTTGATCATCCAAGTTTTATCATCCAAATTCTTGATCATCCAAGTTTTATCATCCGAATTCTTGATCATCCAAGTTTTATCATCCGAATTCTTGATCATCCAAGTTTTATCATCCAAATTCTTGATTATCCAAGTTTTATCATCCAAATTCTTGATTATCCAAGTTTTATTATCCAAATTCTTGATCATCCAAGTTTTATCATCCGAATTCTTGATCATCCAAGTTTTATCATCCGAATTCTTGATCATCCAAGTTTTAGAATCCAAATTCTTGATTATCCAAGTTTTATCATCCAAATTCTTGATTATCCAAGTTTTATCATCCGAATTCTTGATCATCCAAGTTTTACCATCCAAATTCTTGATTATCCAAGTTTTACCATCCAAATTCTTGATCATCCAAGTTTTATCATCCGAATTCTTGATCATCCAAGTTTTATCATCCGAATTCTTGATCATCCAAGTTTTACCATCCAAATTCTTGATCATCCAAGTTTTATCATCCAAATTCTTGATTATCCAAGTTTTATCATCCAAATTCTTGATTATCCAAGTTTTATTATCCAAATTCTTGATCATCCAAGTTTTATCATCCGAATTCTTGATCATCCAAGTTTTATCATCCGAATTCTTGATCATCCAAGTTTTAGAATCCAAATTCTTGATTATCCAAGTTTTATCATCCGAATTCTTGATTATCCAAGTTTTATCATCCAAATTCTTGATTATCCAAGTTTTACCATCCAAATTCTTGATTATCCAAGTTTTATCATCCGAATTCTTGATCATCCAAGTTTTATCATCCAAATTCTTGATTATCCAAGTTTTACCATCCAAATTCTTGATTATCCAAGTTTTACAATCCAAATTCTTGATTATCTAAGTTTTATCATCCAAATTCTTGATTATCCAAGTTTTATCATCCAAATTCTTGATTATCCAAGTTTTATCATCCAAATTCTTGATTATCCAAGTTTTAGAATCCAAATTCTTGATTATCCAAGTTTTACAATCCAAATTCTTGATTATCCAAGTTTTATCATCCGAATTCTTGATTATCCAAGTTTTACAATCCAAATTCTTGATTATCCAAGTTTTACAATCCAAATTCTTGATTATCCAAGTTTTACCATCCAAATTCTTGATTATCCAAGTTTTACTATCCAAATTCTTGATTATCCAAGTTTTATCATCCAAATTCTTGATTATCCAAGTTTTATCATCCAAATTCTTGATTATCCAAGTTTTATCATCCAAATTCTTGATTATCCAAGTTTTAGAATCCAAATTCTTGATTATCCAAGTTTTATCATCCGAATTCTTGATTATCCAAGTTTTATCATCCAAATTCTTGATTATCCAAGTTTTACAATCCAAATTCTTGATTATCCAAGTTTTATCATCCAAATTCTTGATTATCCAAGTTTTATCACCCAAATTCTTGATTATCCAAGTTTTATCTTCCAAATTCTTGATTATCCAAGTTTTAGAATCCAAATTCTTGATTATCCAAGTTTTATCTTCCAAATTCTTGATTATCCAAGTTTTATCTTCCAAATTCTTGATTATCCAAGTTTTATCATCCAAATTCTTGATTATCCAAGTTTTATCATCCAAATTCTTGATTATCCAAGTTTTACCATCCAAATTCTTGATTATCCAAGTTTTACCATCCAAATTCTTGATTATCCAAGTTTTATCATCCAAATTCTTGATTATCCAAGTTTTATCATCCAAATTCTTGATTATCCAAGTTTTACAATCCAAATTCTTGATTATCCAAGTTTTATCATCCAAATTCTTGATTATCCAAGTTTTACCATCCAAATTCTTGATTATCCAAGTTTTATCATCCGAATTCTTGATTATCCAAGTTTTATCATCCAAATTCTTGATTATCCAAGTTTTATCATCCAAATTCTTGATTATCCAAGTTTTATCATCCAAATTCTTGATTATCCAAGTTTTACAATCCAAATTCTTGATTATCCAAGTTTTACCATCCAAATTCTTGATTATCCAAGTTTTATCATCCAAATTCTTGATTATCCAAGTTTTACAATCCAAATTCTTGATTATCCAAGTTTTAGAATCCAAATTCTTGATTATCCAAGTTTTAGAATCCAAATTCTTGATTATCCAAGTTTTATCATCCAAATTCTTGATTATCCAAGTTTTATCATCCGAATTCTTGATTATCCAAGTTTTAGAATCCAAATTCTTGATTATCCAAGTTTTATCATCCAAATTCTTGATTATCCAAGTTTTATCATCCAAATTCTTGATTATCCAAGTTTTATCATCCAAATTCTTGATTATCCAAGTTTTACCATCCAAATTCTTGATTATCCAAGTTTTATCACCCAAATTCTTGATTATCCAAGTTTTATCATCCAAATTCTTGATTATCCAAGGTTTATCATCCAAATTCTTGATTATCCAAGTTTTATCATCCAAATTGATTATCCAAGTTTTAGAATCCAAATTCTTGATTATCCAAGTTTTATCACCCAAATTCTTGATTATCCAAGTTTTATCACCCAAATTCTTGATTATCTAAGTTTTATCATCCAAATTCTTGATTATCCAAGTTTTATCTTCCAAATTCTTGATTATCCAAGTTTTATCTTCCAAATTCTTGATTATCCAAGTTTTATCTTCCAAATTCTTGATTATCCAAGTTTTATCATCCAAATTCTTGATTATCCAAGTTTTATCATCCAAATTCTTGATTATCCAAGTTTTATCTTCCAAATTCTTGATTATCCACGTTTTATCATCCAAATTCTTGATTATCCAAGTTTTATCATCCAAATTCTTGATTATCCAAGTTTTAGAATCCAAATTCTTGATTATCCAAGTTTTATCATCCAAATTCTTGATTATCCAAGTTTTATCATCCAAATTCTTGATTATCCAAGTTTTATCACCCAAATTCTTGATTATCCAAGTTTTAGAATCCAAATTCTTGATTATCCAAGTTTTATCATCCAAATTCTTGATTATCCAAGTTTTAGAATCCAAATTCTTGATTATCCAAGTTTTATCATCCAAATTCTTGATTATCCAAGTTTTATCACCCAAATTCTTGATTATCCAAGTTTTAGAATCCAAATTCTTGATTATCCAAGGTTTATCACCCAAATTGATTATCCAAGTTTTAGAATCCAAATTCTTGATTATCCAAGTTTTATCATCCAAATTCTTGATTATCCAAGTTTTATCCAAATTCTTGATTATCTAAGTTTTATCATCCAAATTCTTGATTATCCAAGTTTTATCATCCAAATTCTTGATTATCCAAGTTTTATCATCCAAATTCTTGATTATCCAAGTTTTATCATCCAAATTCTTGATTATCCAAGTTTTAGAATCCAAATTCTTGATTATCCAAGTTTTATCATCCAAATTCTTGATTATCCAAGTTTTATCACCCAAATTCTTGATTATCCAAGTTTTAGAATCCAAATTCTTGATTATCCAAGGTTTATCACCCAAATTGATTATCCAAGTTTTAGAATCCAAATTCTTGATTATCCAAGTTTTATCATCCAAATTCTTGATTATCCAAGTTTTATCCAAATTCTTGATTATCTAAGTTTTATCATCCAAATTCTTGATTATCCAAGTTTTATCATCCAAATTCTTGATTATCCAAGTTTTATCATCCAAATTCTTGATTATCCAAGTTTTAGAATCCAAATTCTTGATTATCCAAGTTTTATCATCCAAATTCTTGATTATCCAAGTTTTATCATCCAAATTCTTGATTATCCAAGTTTTAGAATCCAAATTCTTGATTATCCAAGTTTTATCATCCAAATTCTTGATTATCCAAGTTTTATCCAAATTCTTGATTATCCAAGTTTTATCATCCGAATTCTTGATTATCCAAGTTTTATCATCCAAATTCTTGATTATCCAAGTTTTATCATCCAAATTCTTGATTATCCAAGTTTTATCATCCAAATTCTTGATTATCCAAGTTTTATCATCCAAATTCTTGATTATCCAAGTTTTATCATCCAAATTCTTGATTATCCAAGTTTTAGAATCCAAATTCTTGATTATCCAAGTTTTATCCAAATTCTTGATTATCCAAGTTTTATCATCCAAATTCTTGATTATCCAAGTTTTAGAATCCAAATTCTTGATTATCCAAGTTTTATCATCCAAATTCTTGATTATCCAAGTTTTATCATCCAAATTCTTGATTATCCAAGTTTTATCATCCAAATTCTTGATTATCCAAGTTTTATCATCCAAATTCTTGATTATCCAAGTTTTATCATCCAAATTCTTGATTATCCAAGTTTTATCATCCAAACTCTTGATTATCCAAGTTTTACAATCCAAATTCTTGATTATCCAAGTTTTATCATCCAAATTCTTGATTATCCAAGTTTTAGAATCCAAATTCTTGATTATCCAAGTTTTATCATCCAAATTCTTGATTATCCAAGTTTTATCATCCAAATTCTTGATTATCCAAGTTTTATCATCCAAATTCTTGATTATCCAAGAATTATAATCCAAATTCTTGATTATCCAAGTTTTATCATCCAAATTCTTGATTATCCAAGTTTTAGAATCCAAATTCTTGATTATCCAAGTTTTAGAATCCAAATTCTTGATTATCCAAGTTTTAGAATCCAAATTCTTGATTATCCAAGTTTTATCACCCAAATTCTTGATTATCCAAGTTTTATCATCCAAATTCTTGATTATCCAAGTTTTATCATCCAAATTCTTGATTATCCAAGTTTTAGAATCCAAATTCTTGATTATCCAAGTTTTATCATCCAAATTCTTGATTATCCAAGTTTTATCATCCAAATTCTTGATTATCCAAGAATTATAATCCAAATTCTTGATTATCCAAGTTTTATCATCCAAATTCTTGATTATCCAAGTTTTAGAATCCAAATTCTTGATTATCCAAGTTTTAGAATCCAAATTCTTGATTATCCAAGTTTTAGAATCCAAATTCTTGATTATCCAAGTTTTATCATCCAAATTCTTGATTATCCAAGTTTTAGAATCCGAATTCTTGATTATCCAAGTTTTAGAATCCAAATTCTTGATTATCCAAGTTTTATCATCCAAATTCTTGATTATCCAAGTTTTATCATCCAAATTCTTGATTATCCAAGTTTTAGAATCCAAATTCTTGATTATCCAAGTTTTATCATCCAAATTCTTGATTATCCAAGTTTTATCATCCAAATTCTTGATTATCCAAGTTTTAGAATCCGAATTCTTGATTATCCAAGTTTTAGAATCCAAATTCTTGATTATCCAAGTTTTAGAATCCGAATTCTTGATTATCCAAGTTTTATCATCCAAATTCTTGATTATCCAAGTTTTAGAATCCAAATTCTTGATTATCCAAGTTTTAGAATCCAAATTCTTGATTATCCAAGTTTTAGAATCCAAATTCTTGATTATCCAAGTTTTAGAATCCAAATTCTTGATTATCCAAGTTTTAGAATCCAAATTCTTGATTATCCAAGTTTTAGAATCCGAATTCTTGATTATCCAAGTTTTAGAATCCGAATTCTTGATTATCCAAGTTTTAGAATCCAATTGACGCTGTACGTTGAATTGGATTACCACGATTTTTTTTCTTTCTTTTCTTTCTCTTTTCTTTTTTTCTTTGTCTTTTCAGGTCTTGATTATCTCTATTTAATGAAAAGGGAAATTAAATTCTGAAAAAATTCATTGTTTTTCTTTATTTTACATTATTCTCTTTTTCCTTTTTTCCTTCTTTTGAAATGTTAATCTAATTTTCTTTTTCTATGCCTCTTCCTCCTTAAATTTTCCTCTTTTTACCTATTCCTTCTTTTCCTTTTAGCTATTTCTGTATTTCTCCTTTCTTTCTTTTTCCTCTTCTTATCTTTCTTTCTTCCTATGTTTTTTTTTTTTTTTTATCTTTACCATATCCTCTCTCTTCTTTTTCCTCATTCTTCCTTCTCATCTCTCACTTCCTTACCCTTATTTCTCCCTTTTTCTCTTTCTTCCTCCTTTTCCCATCCAGGTTAGAATCTGTATATTATTTAAGTATAAAGAATATTACTCGGTTTTATTGTTCACCAAGTACTGAATCTACGTACGTGATGTTAGACGGTACAGTACACGTACTTTGTCAACCATAAACGTATATACTCAACTATATGTGTATATGTGTAATATGTGATAATGTATGTGCATGAATGTGATAGTGTGTGTGTTTGTATGACTGTAACTGTGTGTGTGTGTGTGTAATAGTGTGTGTGTGTGTTTGTGTGTGTGTGTGTGTAATAGTGTGTGTTTGTGTGTACGTGTGTGTGTGTGATTGTGTGTACGTGTGACTGTGCGTGTGCGCGCGTGCGTTTGTGAATTTGTATATAGGTGTAAGTTTCAATGTATAAGTCTGTCTCTGTATGTATGTATACCTGTACGTATGTATGGATATGTACATATGTACGCATGTATATATATGTATATATGTACGTATGTATATATATGTATACATGTACGTATGTATATATATGTACATATATGTGCGCCTGTTTCCATGTCTGATGATCCGCGAATGTCTTGAAGGCAGAACCGGAGAGGCGGCGCCCTCGAGGCTCGAAATGAAAAACGTCTTAATCAAATAAAACGGACGAAGCCCTCCTTGGCCTTCGCAGAATCCAAGTGTGGGGGGAGAAGGAGAAGAAGAAGAAAAAAAAAAAGAGAAGAAGAGAGAGAAAAAAGACAGAAACATTTTTGCGGCGGAAGTTGGGTGCGGTCTCCTGGCGCTGCTCCTGTTACCGAAGGGTGGAGACGCGCGGGTGGGGGTGTGGGGGTGTGGAGGGGGGTGTGGGGGCGTTTGTAGTTGAGCGTAAAAGATAGCTTTATCTGTATCCATTCTTTTATTTCTCTTTCTTTTTTTTACCTTATTCTCTTTTTCCTTCTTTTTTTAAATGTTGATCTATCTACCTTTTCTTGTTTATACCTTTTAATCCTCCTTCCCTTTCCTCTCTCCCTCTATTCCTTCTTTTACTTTTTACTTTTTTTCTGTATTTCTCTTCTTTCTTTATTCCTCTTTTAATCTTTCTTTCTTCATATGTTTTTTTCTCTCTCTTCTTTTAACCATGTCTTCTCTCTTCCCTTTCCCAATTCTACCTTCTAATCTCTTTTTTTAATTTCTAATCCACCTTCAACACGCCGCCCACTCGACATACTCCACTTCTACGTTCAGCTCTGCCACCTCTGCCTTTACTTCTATTTGATGTTGTGGTGTTGTCATGAGGTTGTGACAGAAATGATATGGTGTTATAGTGATGTCGGTATGATGTGAACATGGTTTACATCCGCTTTTTGACTGGTCTGTTATCTCTTAAGGGAGTGAGTGGGGAGAGTTCCCACTGGTATAGCTGGGTGTTGATGGTGTGAGTTCCCACTGGTATGGCTGGGTGTGAGTTCCCACTGGTATGGCTGGGTGTGAGTTCCCACTGGTATGGCTGGGTGTGAGTTCCCACTGGTATGGCTGGGTGTGAGTTCCCACTGGTATGGCTGGGTGTTGAGGGTGTGAGTTCCCACTGGTATGGCTGGGTGTTGAGGGCGTGAGTTCCCACTGGTATGGCTGGGTGTTGAGGGCGTGAGTTCCCACTGGTATGGCTGGGTGTTGAGGGTGTGAGTTCCCACTGGTATGGCTGGGTGTGAGTTCCCACTGGTATGGCTGGGTGTTGAGGGTGTGAGTTCCCACTGGTATGGCTGGGTCTTGAGGGCGTGAGTTCCCACTGGTATGGCTGGGTGTTGAGGGTGTGAGTTCCCACTGGTATGGCTGGGTGTTGAGGGTGTGAGTTCCCACTGGTATGGCTGGGTGTTGAGGGTGTGAGTTCCCACTGGTATGGCTGGGCGTTAGTTCCCACTGGTATGGCTGGGTGCTGAGGGCGTGAGTTCCCACTGGTATGGCTGGGTGCTGAGGGCGTGAGTTCCCACTGGTATGGCTGGGTGTTGAGGGCGTGAGTTCCCATTGGTATGGCTGGGTGTTGAGGGCGTGAGTTCCCACTGATATAGCTGGGTGTTGAGGGCGTGAGTTCCCACTGGTATGGCTGGGTGTTGAGGGCGTGAGTTCCCACTGGTATGGCTGGGCGTGAGTTCCCACTGGTATGGCTGGGTGTTGAGGGCGTGAGTTCCCCCTGATATGACTGGGTCTTGAGGGCGTGAGTTCCCACTGGTATGGCTGGGTGTTGAGGGCGTGAGTTCCCCCTGATATGACTTGGTCTTGAGGGCGTGAGTTCCCCCTGATATGACTGGGTATTGAGGGTGTGAGTTCCCCCTGATATGACTTGGTCTTAAGGGCGTGAGTTCCCACTGGTATGGCTGGGTGTTGAGGGCGTGAGTTCCCACTGGTATGGCTGGGCGTGAGTTCCCACTGGTATGGCTGGGCGTGAGTTCCCACTGGTATGGCTGGGTGTTGAGGGCGTGAGTTCCCCCTGATATGACTTGGTCTTGAGGGCGTGAGTTCCCACTGGTATGGCTGGGTCTTGAGGGCGTGAGTTCCCACTGGTATGGCTGGGTCTTGAGGGCGTGAGTTCCCCCTGATATGACTGGGTATTGAGGGTGTGAGTTCCCCCTGATATGACTTGGTCTTAAGGGCGTGAGTTCCCACTGGTATGGCTGGGTGTTGAGGGCGTGAGTTCCCACTGGTATGGCTGGGTGTTGAGGGCGTGAGTTCCCCCTGATATGACTTGGTCTTGAGGGCGTGAGTTCCCCCTGATATGACTGGGTATTGAGGGTGTGAGTTCCCCCTGATATGACTTGGTCTTAAGGGCGTGAGTTCCCACTGGTATGGCTGGGTGTTGAGGGCGTGAGTTCCCACTGGTATGGCTGGGCGTGAGTTCCCACTGGTATGGCTGGGCGTGAGTTCCCACTGGTATGGCTGGGTGTTGAGGGCATGAGTTCCCCCTGATATGACTTGGTCTTGAGGGCGTGAGTTCCCACTGGTATGGCTGGGTCTTGAGGGCGTGAGTTCCCACTGGTATGGCTGGGTCTTGAGGGCGTGAGTTCCCACTGATATGACTGGGTGCTGAGGGCGTGAGTTCCCACTGGTATGGCTGGGCGTGAGTTCCCACTGATATGGCTGGGTGTGAGTTCCCACTGGTATGGCTGGGTGCTGAAGATGAGTGGCGATCGACGGGAGAGACAGGAAAGTTCCCTGACGATGAAGCCTTCAATCACGGAGCGAAAGGGCACGCGGTACGCCTCCCTCCGCCTGTGTTCGTCATAAGTGGATTAGAAGTGAGAAAATGACAGAGAGAGGGAGGGAGGGAGAGAGAGAGAGGGAGGGAGGGAGGGAGGGAGAGAAAGCTAGAGCGATAGATAGATACAGAGAGAGAGAGAGAGAGAGACGGGCAGACAGAGAGACAGTGAGAGAGAGAGGGGGGAGAATGATAGAGAGAAAGAGAGAGGGAGGGAGAGAGAAAGATAGAGAGCGATAGAAAGATACAGAGAGAGAGAGAGAGAGAGACGGGCAGACAGAGAGACAATGAGAGAGAGAGGGGGGAGAATGATAGAGAGAGAGAGAGAGAGAGAGAGAGGGAGGGAGAGAGAGAAAGATAGAGAGCGATATATAGATACAGAGAGAGAGAGAGAGACGGACAGACAGAGAGACAGTGAGAGAGAGGGGGAGAGAATGACAGAGAGAGAGAGAGAGAGAGAGAGAATGACAGCAGACATACAGAGAGAGAGAGGGAGGGAGAAAGAAAGAAAGAGAGAGAGAGAGGGATTAAGGAGAGAGAAAGATAGAGAGCGATAGATAGATACAGAGAGAGAGAAACGGACAGACAGTATAGTCAGCTGGAGGATCGAGGGATGCTGACCTCAATCTATCAATCAAAATACGAAGAAGGGAAATCGAAGAGTGGGAGAGAGAGGAGAGAATAGGTTGTGAAAAGGGAAATAAGTTATAGAATCAAAGGAGGGGAGCGAAAACCCCCTTGCTGATCTCGGCCGGATGTTGGAGCTGAAGTACGGTTTAGCTGAACCAACTATCCGGGAATAAAGGTGCTGTCACACTAACACTTTTTCCGTCAATTTTTTTGGGCAATTTTCTGATTTTTTTCCCCATTTTTTTAGCGAATTGTCGATTTTCCAGTCAGGTGATAATGATCGTTTCCGTCTGAAAACCTTTCCGTCAACTTTTTCAGCCAAGCATAGTCAAACCAAGAGCTATATTCGAGAATGTTTGTATATATATATTAAATAAAATTGCCAAAAAATTGACGGAAAAAGTGCTAGTGTGACAGTGTCTGAAGAGGAGCCTGAAGTCCAAAGTGCGAGGCGTGAGGGGCGTGAGGTGTCCGTGGCATTCAATCAAGTCTCGGCATTGGGTCATCGAGAGGCGGCTGATGGTGAGGTGCTGCGAGGTCAAGGCTGTGGACCTGTGTGACCCAGCTGTAGTATGCCAAGGTTGCGGGGTCGTGCTGCTCACCAACTCAGCAATTCCACCTTCAACAGTAGCTCCACTGCTGACACCACCAGCTGCAGCATCTCCACCTCCACGACCTTCCACACCTCCACTGCTTTCCACGCTATCACGACTAGCGTCTTCCACGTCTACTTTGTCCACTTCCAACTCCACATTGTCTTCCTCCACCTCCACCTTCTCCCCTCACCCACCTCCATCTTCTCCCCCTCATCCATCTCCACCTACTCCTCCTCCTCTGCCTTCTCCTCTTCCTCCACCTTCTCCCCTTCATTCACCTGCACTTTCTCCTCCACTTTCTCCTCCACTTCCACCTTCTCATCCACTTTCATGGCCTCCTCCACTTGAGAGAGAGAGATACAGAGAGAGAGGGAGAGACAGACAGACAGAGAGAAGGGGGGGGGAGAATGACAGAGAGAGAGTGAGAGAGAGAAGGGGGGGATGACAGATATAGAAAGTGAGAGAGAGAGAGAGGGGGGGAGAGAATGACAACAGACATACAGACAGAGAGAGAGAGGCAGAGAGAGAGATACAGACAGACAGAGAAAGAGAGAGCGAGAGAAAGAGACAGACAGAGAGCGAGAGAAAGAGCCAGACAGAGAGCGAGAAAGACAGACAAAGAGAGAGGGAGAGAGAGAGAGAGAGAAAGCATGGGCAAGGAAGGGCAAAGGGAACGACCGCCGGTCTATTTAGCGGTCGTCCTTGTTACAGTCCATGCGGTTTGAAGGCAATTTAACCTCGCGGACAGTTAGCACATGGACACAGTACAGGAGCGAAGGTTTATGTTGGCTGCTGTATTGCATTTGGCTGTTGTTATGTATTCTATGTTGTTATTATAGGGGTTTGGATTACGTAATTGAGTTGTTATATTAGTTTTGTCAAAGATGGGATCTTGATGATAATAAATTGCAGTAATGTTGATATACATTTTTTTTAGCATTCATGTGGCATCATGATGTTCTCTATGTGCGGTTCGCAGGTAATTTAAACTCAAGAACCGTTAGCATGTGGACACAGTATAGGAGCAAGAATTTATGTTGGCTTCTGCTGCATATAATTTTATGTTTATTAAATTGCATTTTCGTTGGCTGTTATTTATGTTGTTGTTTGTCGTCGTGGTGTCAAGTTTGATGTTGTGGTGTTGTCATAAGGTTGTGACAGATATGATATGGTGTTATAGTGATGTCGGTATGATGTCAATATGGTGTCATTATGATATATGATATCGCTGGTAATGGCATTTTATCATTTCCATATATAAATTGCGTATATGATATTAATACACAATTTTCA
>NW_027213402.1:0-2500 GCF_042767895.1 Penaeus vannamei | reverse complement strand
AGACAGACAGCGAGAGAAAGAGAAACAGAGAAACAAAGACAGAGAAAGAGAGAAAGGCAGAGAAAGAGAGAGAGACAGAGAGACGGAGAGAGAGAGACAGAGACAGAGAGAGAGAAAGAGAAGAGACAGACAGCGAGAGAGAGAGAAAAACAGACATAGAAAGAGAGAAGGAGAAACAAAGACAGAGAAAGAGAGACACAGAGAAAGAGAGACGGAGCGAGAGAGAGAGAGAGCCAGAGACAGAGAGAGAGAAAAACAGAGAAAGAGAGAAGATGAGAGAGAGACAGACAGCGAGAGAAAGAGAAACAGAGACAGATACAGAGAGAAAAGAGCCAGAAAACAGAGACGGAGAGAGAGAGAGAGAGAGAGCCAGACAGATACAGAAAGACAGAGAAAGAGAAGAGACAGACAACGAGAGAAAGAAAAACAGAGAAACAAAGACAGAGAAAAAGAGAAAGACAGAGAAAGAGAGAAAGACAGAGAGAGAGAGAGAGAGAAGAGAGAGGGCGGCCAGATGTGCAAGTAATGCAACGGCAAACTCCGCCCGCGCTCGAGGAAGGGGTCATCCTTCTCCACATTACGCAAGGGAGGTCATCAAACCCCCCCCTCCCCCCCTCCCCTCCTCCTCCTCCTCCTCCCAGTCCCCCTCCTTCAAACTCCTTCAAGTCGCTCTTATCCCTCCTTTTCCTCCTCCTCTTTCTCAATCCCCCCTCCTCCTCTACCTCTCCTCCTTTCTCGCTCCCCATCCTCATCCTCCATTCTCGTTCCTTACTCCTCCTCCTCCTTTTCTCCTCTTCCTCCTCCTTCTCCTCCTCTCTCCTCCCTCCTCCTCCTCCTACCCTTCTTCTCCTCCCCTCCTTCCTTCTCCTCCTCCTCCTGCTCTTACTCTTTTCTCGCTGCCCATCCTCATCCTCTATCCTTCTTCTCCACTTTATCGCCCCCTTCCTTCTTAATCTCCTCCTTCCTCTCCCTTTCCCCTCCCCTTCCTCGTCCCCTCACTTCACTCATAACACTTCGCTCTCCTCACTTCACTCCTCTCCCTTCGCTATCCTCACTTCGCTCCTCTCCCTTCGCTATCCTCACTTCACTCCCCTCTCCTCGTTTCACTCATCTCCCCTCACTTCACTCCCCTCACTTCACTCCCCTCACTTCGCTCCCCTCCACTCCCCTCACTTCACTCCTCTCACCCTTACCCTAGTTAAGGTTAATGCGAACTTGCTCGTCTCACTCCCTTCCTTAGGGGTGTGGGAGTGAGTGGGGGGGGAGAGGTGAGGGGAAGATGATGGGTAGAAGGGGAGAGTAAGAGGGGTAGAAAGGTGTGGAGAGGGGGAGGAGGGGAGGGGAGGAGGAGGGGAGGGGAGGGGAGGAGGAGGGGAAGGGAAGAGGTAGGGGAGGGGAAGGGGAAGGCTAAAAGAGGGGAATGGAATAGGAGAGGAGGAGAGAGGAAGGTTAAAAGAGGGTAGGGGAAGGGAGGGCAGAGGAATAGAAAAGGGGGAGAAGAGGAGAGGGGAAGGGAGGGCAGAGGAATAGGAAGAGAGGAGAGGAGGAGAGAGGAAGGTTAAAAGAGGGTAGGGGAAGGGAGGGCAGAGGAACAAAAAAGGGGGAGAAGAGGAGAGGGGAAGGGAGGGCAGAGGAATAGGAAGGGAGGAGGAGAGGGGAAGGGAGGAGAGGGGAAGGGAGGAGAGGGGAAGGGAGGGCAGAGGAATAGGAAGGGAGGAGAGGGGAAGGGAGGAGAGGGGAGGGGAGGGCAGGTGTCCCTTTTCGCCCGCTGGAAAAGAGAACTAAGCACCACCTCATTTACTCGCTCCTCTCTCCCCCTTTGGCGTCTTCTCCGGGCCCTTTTAGCCCTGGACATGCGGCACTGGGAGCCCCTGACCCCTCCTCCCCCTCCTCCTCCTCCTCCTCCTGCTACTGCTCTTCCTTCTCCCCCCTCCTCATCCTCCTGCCTCTCCTCTTCCCTCTATCTCTCCTTCTGCAACCATCCCCTCCTCTCCCTCCTCCTCCTCCTCCTCCCCCTCCTCCTCCTTCCTCCTCCTCCTCCTCGCTTCCTCCTTTTCCCTCTTTCTCTCCTTCTGCAACCCTCCCCTCCCCCTCCCTCCTCCTCCTCCTCCTCCTACCTCTCCACTTCCTCTTTCTACCTACTTGCCCCTCTCTTTCTGCACCTCCCTCCTCCCCCCCTCTCCCCTCGCCTCCCCTTACTCCCTCCTCCCCTCCTGCGTCCTTTTGCAATGCCTCTTCTCTCCTCAAGGCTTTCTTCTGCAAGCCCCCTCCCCCCCTACCTTTCTCCCTCTCTCCCCCCCTCCCTCCTCCTACAATTCCTATTCACTCTCTGCTTTTCTCCTTCTACTCGTTCTCCTCCCTCCTACCTTTGCAAATCTCTCCTTCCTCCCTCCATTTCTTCCATCTCCTCCTACTCCTATTCCTCCTTCTCACTCGTTCTCCTACTCCTACCTTTGCAACTTCTCTGCTTCTCTCTCTCTCCTTTCTTCCTTCTTTCTTC
>NW_027213400.1:45000-50000 GCF_042767895.1 Penaeus vannamei | reverse complement strand
AGAGAGAGAGAGAGAGAGAGCGAGCAGGTATGGCCCATTCGAGGAAACGGAAGGAGAGGAGAAGAGGAGAAGGAGCGAGGAGCGGGGATGAAGAAGGAGAAGATAGGAGGAGAGAAGAGGAGAGGAGAGGAGAGGAGAAAGAGGAGCGAAGGGGATGAAGAAGAAGGAGAGAGAGAGAGAGAGAGAGAGAGAGAGAGAGAGAGAGAGAGAGAGAGAGAGAGAGAGAGAGAGAGAGAGAGAGAGAGAGTGGCCATTCGAGGGAAACGGAAGAGGAGAGGAGAAGGAGAAAGGAGCGAGGCGAAAGGGGGATGAAGAGGAAGATAGGAGAGGAGAAGAGGGAGAGGGAGAGGAGAAGAGAGGGCAGAAGGAGATGAAGAAGAAGAAGAAGAAGAAGAAGAAGAAGAAGAAGAAGAAGAGAGAGAGAGAGAGAGAGAGAGAGAGAGAGAGAGAGAGGCGAGCGAGAGTGGCCATTCCAGGGAAACGGAGAGAGGGGGAGAGGAGAAGAAGAGGAGAAGGAGCGAGGAGCGAAGGGGATGAAGAGAAGGAGAAGATAGGAGAGGAGAAGAGAGGAGAAGAGAGGAGCGAAGGGGATGATGAAAAGAAGAAGAAGAAGAAGAAGAAGAGAGAGAGAGAGAGAGAGAGAGAGAGAGAGAGAGAGAGAGAGAGAGAGAGAGAGAGAGAGAGACAGACAGAGAGAGAGCGAGTGGCCATTCGAGGAAAACGGAAGAGGGAGGAAAAGAGGAGGAAGGAGCGAGGGCAGAAGGGATGAAGAGAAGGAGAAGATGGGAGAGGAGAGAAGAGGAGAAGAGAGGAGCAGGGGATGATGAAGAGAAGAAGAGAAGAGAGAGAGAGAGAGAGAGAGAGAGAGAGAGAGAGAGAGAGAGAGAGAGAGAGAGCGAGCGAGAGTGGCCATTCGAGGGAAACGGAAGAGGAGAGGAGAAGAGGAGAAGGAGCGAGGAGCGAAGGGGATGAAGAAGAGGAGAAGATAGGAGAGGAGAGGAGAGACGGAGAGAGGAGCGAAGGGGATGAAGAAGAGAAGAAGAAGAAGAAGAGAGAGAAAGAGAGAGAGAGAGAGAGAGAGAGAGAGAGAGAAGAGCGAGTGGCCATTCGAGGGAAACGGAAGAGGAGAGGAGAGGAGGAGAAGGAGCGAGGAGCAGAGAGAGAGAAGGAGGATGAAGGAGAAGATAGGAGAGGCGAAGAGAGGAGAGAGGAGAGGAGAGAGGAGAGAGGAGAGGAGAAGAGAGGAGCGAAGGAGATGAAGAAGAAGAAGAAGAAGAGAGAGAAAGAGAGAGAGAGAGAGAGAGAGAGAGAGAGAGAGAGAGAGAGAGAGAGAGAGAGAGAGAGAGAGAGAGAGAGAGAGAGAGAGAGAGAGCGAGCGAGAGTGGCCATTCGAGGAAAACGGAAGAGGAGGAGAGAAGAGGAGAAGGGCGAGGAACAGGGATGAAGAGAGGAGAAAGATAGGAGAGGAAAGAGAGGAGAAGAGAGGAGCGAGGGGATTGATGAAGAAGAAGAAGAAGAACAAGAAGAAGAGAGAGAGAGAGAGAGAGAGAGAGAGAGAGAGAGAGAGAGAGGAGAGAGAGAGAGAGCGAGAGTGGCCATTCGAGGAAACGGAAGAGGAGAGGAGAAAGAGAGGGGAGCGAGGAGCGAGGGGATGAAGAAGAAGGAGAAGATAGGAGAGGAGAAGAGAGAGGAGAAAGAGAGGAGCGAAGGGGATGATGAAGAAGAAGAAGAAGAAGAAGAGAGAGAGAGAGAGAGAGAGAGAGAGAGAGCGAGAGTGGCCATTCGAGGGAAACGGAAGAGGAGAGGAGAAGAGGAGAAGGAGCGAGGAGCGAAGGATGAAAGAGAGAAGAGGAAGATAGGAGAGGAGAAGAGAGGAGAAGAGAAGAGGAGCAGAAGGGGATGATGAAGAGAAGAAGAAGAAGAAGAAGAAGAAGAAGAGAGAGAGAGAGAGAAAGAGAGAGAGAGAGAAAGAGAGAGAGAGAGAGAGAGAGAGAGAGAGAGAGAGAGAGAGAGGCAGAGTGGCCATTCGAGGAAAACGGAAGAGGAGAGGAGAGAAGGGGAGAAGGAGCGAGGAGCGAAGAGGGGATGAAGAGAAGGAAGATAGGAGAGGAGAAGAGGGAGAAGAGATATGAGCGAAAGGGGATGATGAAGAGAAGAAGAAGAAGAAGAGAAGAGAGAGAGAGAGAGAGAGAGAGAGAGAGAGAGAGAGAGAGAGAGAGAGAGAGAGAGAGAGAGCGAGTGAGAGTGGCCATTCGAGGAAAACGGAAGAGGAGAGGAGAAGAGGAGAAGGAGCGAGGAGCGAAGGGGATGAAGAGAAGGAGAAGATAGGAGAGGAGAAGAGAGGAGAAGAGAGGAGCGAAGGGGATGATGAAGAGAAGAAGAAGAAGAAGAAGAAGAAGAAGAGAGAGAGAGAGAGAGAGAGAGAGAGAGAGAGAGAGAGAGAGAGAGCGAGAATAGCCATTCGAGGAAAACGGAAGAGGAGAGGAGAAGAGGAGAAGGAGCGAGGAGCGGGGATGAAGAAGAGAAGAAGAGAGAAGAGGAGAAGAGAGGAGCGAAGGGGATGAAGAGAGAAGAGAAGAAGAAGAGAGAAGAAGAGAGAGAGAGAGAGAGAGAGAGAGAGAGAGAGAGAGAGAGAGAGAGGAGAAGGCGAGAGCGAGTATTAGCGTGAGGAAAACGGAAGAGGAGAGGAGAAGAGGAGAAGGAGCGAGGCAGCGAGGGGATGAGGAGAAGGAGAAGATAGGAGAGGAGAAGAGGAAAGAAGAAGACGAAGGGGATGATGAAGAAGAAGAAGAAGAAGAAGAAGAAGAAGAAGAAGAAGAGAGAGAGAGAGAGAGAGAGAGAGAGAGAGAGAGAGAGAGAGAGAGAGAGAGCGAGAGTGGCCATTCGAGGGAAACGGAAGAGGAGAGGAGAGGAGAGGAGAGAAGAAGCGAGGAGCGAAGGGGAGGAAGAGAAGGAGAAGAAGAGAGGAGAGAAGAGGAGAAGGAGAAGAGAGGGAGCGAAGGGGATGATGAAGAAGAAGAAGAAGAGAGAGAGAGAGAGAGAGAGAGAGAGAGAGAGAGAGAGAGAGAGAGAGAGAGAGAGAGAGGAGCGCTAGAGTGGCCATTCGAGGAAAACGGAAGAGGAGAGGAGAAGAGGAGAAGGAGCGAGGAGCGAAAGGGATGAAGAAGAGGAGAAGATAGATGAGGAGAGAAGAAGAAGAGAGGAGAGGAGAAGAGAGGAGCGAAGGGGACGAAGAAGATTAGAAGATAGGAGAGGAGAGGAGAGACAGAGAGAGGAGCGAAGGGGATGAAAAAGAGGAGAAGAAAAGGTGAAGGAGAGGAAAGAAGAGAAGAGGAAGGAGGAAAAGGTGAAGAATAGGAGAGGAGAAGATGAAGGAGATAGGAAAGGAGAAGAGAGGAGAAGATGAAGAATAAGAAAGGATACAATGAACGAAAGAGTAAAGAGGATGAAACACAGGCAAAGAGAAGAGAAGACAAAATAAAGAAGAGGAAAGGAGAAGAGGAGAGGAGAAGAGAGAAGAGGAGAAGATGAAGAAGAGGAAATGAAGAAGAGAAAGAGGAAAATGAGAAAGAAGGGGAAGAGGAAAACGGAGAGAGAGAAAAAGAGAGACCGTTGAGAGCTTGGGTCCGGGATGGGTCCAGGAGGAACTTGGGTCACTGAAGGGGTCAAAAGGTCAAACGTAGGTCACGGTGAGAGAGAGAGAGAGAGAGAGAGAGAGAGAGAGAGAGAGAGAGAGAGAGAGCGAGAGAGAGAGAGAGAGAGAGAGAGAGAGAGAGAGAAAGAGAGAGAAAAGCAGACAGAGAAAGAGAGAGAAAGACATACAGAGAAAGAGAAATAAGAGAGAGACACAGAAAGAGAGAGGGAGAGATAATGGGAGAAAGGAGGAAGGAAAATAGATGGGAGGAAAATAATGGAAATCGTAAATATACATTTAGGCTTTGTGTTTGTTCTTGAGGGAGAGAGGGGGGAAAAGAAGAGGAGGAGAAGAGGAGAAAAATGGGAGAAGAGGAGGAGAAGAGAGGGAGAAAAAATGGGAGAAAGGAGAGAGGAAGTAAAGAGGAGACAAGAGAGAAGGGGTAAGGCGTAGGGGAGGAGGAGAGGAGGAGAAGAAAACAGAGAGGAAAGGAGGGGAGAGTAAGTAAGTAATTAGAAAAGAAGAGTAAAGAAAGGGAGAAAAGAGAGAAAGTGGACAAGGCATAGATGGAGAAGAGAATCCACAGAGGAGGTGAAAAAATAGAGAGAAGAGGAGAGAAGCAAGAGACCAGAGGAGAGGAGGAGATGATAAGCTGAAGAGGAGTAAGGAGAGAAGGAGACAGAGGAAACAGGGAATGGAGATGGTAGAGAAGAGATGGGAAGAGAGAAGAAAAAGGGGAGAAGAGACAAAGGAAGAGATAAGAACAGAGATGGATCCTTTCCTTTTTGTCGAAGGGCCGAAGGAGACAGCAAAGGAGAGGAAAGAGGAGGAAAAAAAAGTAAGAAAAGAGAGGATGATGAAGGGAGAGGAGAGAAAAAGGGCAACGAAAAGGTGGAAGGGAATAATGGTAGGAAGAAGAGATGAAATGAAAAGAGAAAAGAAGAGAGGAAAAAGAAAAAAAAAAAACTAGAAAAGACAGAAGAAAAGAAGGAGAGAGAAAGACAGAGAGAGGAGGGGGGAGGAGAGAGAGAGAGAGAGAGAGAGAGAGAGAGAGAGAGAGAGAGAGAGAGAGAAAGAAAGAAAGAAAAAAAGAAAGAAAGAGAGAGACGAAAAGGGAAGAAGCAGCGAAAAAAATAAATTAATAGAAATAAAAGCAGCCTGCGCGAATTTCTCTTGAACTGCGAAAAACAATACTCGCAGATTATTGCGGAAACTTCCCTTTTGCGAACAATTAATTGCATTCCCCATCAAGCCAACTTTTTGTTCTATATTTAGACCGTTCAAGCAATTGCAACGACCGAAGCGCCATTATCTATTTTCTGCGTATGTTGCTTTCAGCCACACTCCTGCGCTCTGCGTTTATGAA
>NW_027213400.1:32500-37500 GCF_042767895.1 Penaeus vannamei | reverse complement strand
CCCCACCCCATTCTTCCAGTTGGCGCCTCTTTTCCGCACTTCTTTCGTGCCGCCCCCTCCTCCCTCCCTATTCGCCCCGCCCCCTCCCCCACCTCCCTATTCGTTCCGCCCTTCCCCTCCCCCCTCCCTATTCGTCCCGTCCATTCCCCCCTCCCCCCTCCCTATTCGCCCCGCCCCCTCCCCCTCCCCCTCCCTATTCGCCCCACCCCCTCCCTATTCGGCTCCCGTCCACTTCCCCCTCCCCACTCCCTATTTGCCCCCTTCTCCTCCCTCCTCTCCCCGTCCCCTCCTCTTACTTATTCGCCCCTCCCCCTCCCTATTAGCCCCGCCTTCTCCCCCTCCCCACCTCCCTATTCGCTCCGCCCCCTTCCCCTCCCCCACTCCCCTATTCGTCCCGTCCACTCCCCCTCCCCCCTCCCTATTCGCCCCACCTCCCTCCCCCTCCCCCCGTCCCCTCCTCTTACCTATTCCAGCCCCCTCCCCCCTCCCTATTCGCCCCCGCCCCTTCCCCTCCCTTCTCCCTATTCGCTCCGCCTCCCTCCCCTCTCCCTATTCGCCCCGCCCCTCCCCCTCTCCCTATTCGCCCCGCCTTCTCTCCCTGTCCCCCCTCCCTATTCGCCCCCTCGCCCTCCCCCCTCCCTACTCGCTCCGCACTCCCTCCCCCCTCCCTATTCGCCCGCCCCCTCCCCCCTCCCTATTCGCCCGCCCCCTCCCCCTCCCTATGCGCCCCGCCCCCTCCCCACTGCAGATGAGTGATATCCGCCACAGGTTCCTCCAGACATTGATCCTACACTCAGTACATCAACGGACCTGCACGGTGTCTGGGTGTCTCTCTCTCTCTCTCCTTTTCTTGCTTTCTTTCTCTCTTTCTCTCTCTGTCTGTATGTCTCTCTGTCTCTCTACCTCTATCTCGATCTCAATCTCTATCTATCTCTCCTTTTCTTGCTTTTTTTTCTCTCTTTGTTGCTCTCTCTCTCTCTCTCTCTCTCTCTCTCTATTTCTCTATCTCCCCCCCCTCTCTCTGTCTATCTCTCCTTGCTTTCTTTCTTTCTTTGTTGCTCTCTCTCTCTCTCTCCCCCCCCCCTCTCTCTCTACCTCTCTCTTTTCTTGCTTTCTTTCTCTCCTTGTTGCTCTCTCTCTCTATATATATATATATACCTCTGTCTCTATCTCTCCTTTTCTTGCTTTCTTTCTCTGTTTGTTGCTCTCTCTCTCTCTCTCTCTCTCTCTCTACCTCTCCCTTTTCTTGTTTTCTTTCTACCTCTTTGTTGCTCTCATCTCTCTCCCCCCCCCCCTCTCTCTCTACCTCCTCTTTTCTTGCTTTCTTTCTCTCTTTGTTGCTCTCTCTCCATTCTATCTCTCTCTCTACCTACTCCTTTTCTTGTTTTTCTTTCTCTCTTTGTTGCTCTCTCTCTCTCTTCCCCCCCCCCCTCTCTCTACCTCTTCTTTTCTTGCTTTCTTTCTCTCTTTGTTGCTCTCTTTTTCTCATTCTATCTCTCTCTCTCTCTACCTCTCCCCTTTTCTTGCTTTCTTTCTCCTCTTTGTTGCTCTCTCTCTCTCTCTCCCCCCCCTCTCTCTCTACCTCTCCTTTTCTTGCTTTCTTTCTCTCCTTGTTGCTCTCTCTCATTCTATCTTTCTCTCTCTACCTCTCCTTTTCTTGTTTTCTTTCTCTCTTTGTTGCTCTCTCTCTCTCTCTCTCTCTCTCTCTCTATCTCTCTATCTCCCCCCCTCTCTCTGTCTATCTCTCCTTTTCTTGCTTTCTTTCTCTGTTTGTTGCTCTCTTTCTCTCTCTCTCTATTTCCGCTGCTTTCTCTATTTCTTTTTCTTTCTTTCTGTCGCTCTCTTTCTATCTCATTCTCATCTTTGTTTGTCTGTACTTTTGATCTTTCTTTCTCTGTCTCTTTTTCTCTTTCTCTCTTTCTCTCTTGGTCATTCCGTGACTCGTCTCTATCTCTGAATTTCCTTAAAACATGACCTGTTTCCTAAATAGTTACTTCAGAGAGTGGAAATGTAAATAGATCATTAATGACTTTAGAAAACTTGTTACTAAAAAATAGCTGCCACTTTTCGTCCTCATTGATACAGGTGCACGTCGGCATGTCTTTAAATACACGCTTACTCATACTCTCTACCTTTTCTCTTACCTTCCTAACTCCCCCATCTCTGTCTCAGTATGTCTGTCTGTCTGTGTCTCTCTCTTTCTCTCTCTCTCTTTGTCTGTCTGTCTCTTTCTCAGTCTTTCTATCTGTCTGTCTCTCTGTCTGTCTGTCTGTCTCTCTCTCTGCCTCTGCCTCTCTTTGTCTGTCTGTCTGTCTCTTTCTCCGTCTTTCTATTTGTCTATCTCTCTCTCTGTCTGTCTGCCTCTCTCTCTCTTTGTCTGTCTGTCTCTTTCTCCGTCTTTCTATCTGTCTATCTCTCTCTCTGTCTGTCTGCCTCTCTCTCTCTTTGTCTGTCTGTCTCTTTCTCCGTCTTTCTATCTACCTATGGCTCTCTCTGTCTCAGTCTGTCTGTCTGTCTCTTTCTCTGCCTCTGTCTGCCAATGTCTCTCTCTTTCTCCGTCTTTCTGTCTGTCTATCTCTCTCTCTCTCTCTGTTTGTCTCTCTCTCCGTCTTTCTATCTGTCTATCTATCTCTCTGTCTGTCTGCCCCTCTCTCTCTTTGTCTGTCTGTCTCTTTCTCCGTCTTTCTATCTATCTACCTCTCTCTCTCTCTTTGTCTGTCTGTCCCTTTTTCCGTTTTTCTATCTCTCTCTCTCTCTCTGTCTATTTCTCTCTCTCTCTCTCTCTAAGTCTCTGCCTGTCTCAAATATTAAACATATAATAATTCCACTCTGACGCTGATAAACACCCACACTCCCAAACGCGAACCTCAGTTACTTCATAAATGTTGCAGAATGGACAGCACTAAATCAACTGCACCACACAGCCCAACAAATGCAACACGTGTCCGTCATAGTCTTTGTTTGGCTTACACAGAGGAACAACATTTGATTCAGGAACAACAGAGATCCCAATAACACCCTTAAAAAAACGACCGCTTGCTTTTCCCGGGTGTTGATGATGCAATGATGAATATAATGATGATGATAATGATAATGATAATGATAATGATAATGATAATAATGATAATATAATCTCTTTCCTTTGACGAAAAGCACTTTTCGGAAGAGGTGAGCGAGAGTTCACCAAGAATCCGATTTCTTTTAAAAAATATACCTTTTAATATGCCTTGACGAATGTAAACAAACCAGCATCATTATGAATAACGATGATTTTATTTTTGTTAAACATTTTCCTTAACTCCTCTGTGTCTGAATCAAGTGTTTTTCTTGATTATTTGAAGCTGAAAACAAAAACAAGAAATGGGCTCCGTCGTCTGTTGTCCAAAATGTGTCCGAATCCTGACATTTTGGAAAGGTCTTCGGATGTGGCTAATGGCAGGTAAAGTGTAACTTGTTTATCTGTTTGAGTGATTTTCTCCTACTATTTCACGTTTTCTCTCTCTCCCTCTCTCTCTTTCTGCAATATTCTCTCTCTCTCTCTCTCTCTCTCTCTCTCTCTCTCTCTCTGTGTCTAATATTCTCTCTCTCTCGCTCTGTCTAATATTCTCTCTCTCTCTCTCTCTCTCTAATATTCTATCTCTCTCTCTTTCTCTAATATTCTCTCTCTCTTTCTTTCTCTAATATTTTTTTCTCTCTCTTTCTCTAATATTCTCTCTCTCTCTCTTTCTCTAAAATTCTCTCTCTCTCTCTCTCTCTCTGTCTAATATTCTCTCTCTCTCTCTTTCTCTAATATTCTCTCTCTCTCTTTCTCTAATATTCTCTCTCTCTTTTTCTAATATTCTCTCTCTCTCTCTAATGTTCTATCTCTCTGTCTTTTCTCCTAATATTCTCTCTCTCTTTCTTTCTCTCGCTCTCTCTCTTTCCCCTAATATTCTCTCTTTCTCTAATATTCTCTCTCTCTCTCTCTTTCTCTCCTAATATTCACTCTCTCTCTTTTTCTCTAATATTCTCTCTCTCTCTCGTTCTCCTAATATTCTCTCTTTTTCTTTCTCTTTCTCTCTCTTTTTCCTCTAATATTCTCTCTCTCTAATCCATTCTCTCTCTCTCTCTCTCTCTCTCTCTCTCTCTCTCTCTACTCTCTCTCTCTCTCTCTCTCTCTCTCTCTCTCCCCCTCTTTCTCTCTCTCTCTGCATGTGAGTTAAGCCCATGTGGACAAATCGAAACCATGTCGTCGATCTCATAATCCCAAGCCAATAATTTCTTGCGATCACTTGGTTCAGCCGCACGAGTGGATGTCGATAGTACTTGCAAGAGCTCTTCATCTTCTTGGATATCTTGGAGTGTTTCTCTGAAGAGTTGCTTGTTCCTTTTGTCGGTTCTGTCTGTCTGTCTGTCTGTCTCTGTCTCTGTCTCTCTCTGTCTCTCTCTGTCTCTGCCTTTGTCTCTGTCTGTCTGTCTCTCTCTCTCTCTCTCTCTCTCTCTCTGTCTCTGTCTCTGTCTCTGTCTGTCTCTGTCTCTCTCTCTCTTCGGAGTTTATTAGGGCGGTTTATCATGCATTCACACACACACGCACACACACACACACAAGACACACACACACACACACACACATAGACACACACACATACACACAGAGTTTATCAGGGAGGCTTATCATGCATTTCCACTCACACACACACACACACACACACACACACACACATACACACACACACACACACAGACAACACACGCAGTTTTCTTCCCTTCTCTCCTATCTTTTAACCTTTTTCTTACACCTCTCACTTCTCTCTTCTTTCTGTCAGCTGTGAAAGGTTACCCAGCCGAAAGCAACGTTGCCACACTTCCTCCCTCTTCGTTAAACCAATTAAGAAATGCGTATCATATTACGGAATTACGTCCTAACAGGCCTTTGAATACGATCTTTATCATTAATTATCATTTCGTTTGGGGCTAAATAATGATGCCATTGATAAAACCGCGCGTAATTGCTGTACTAT
>NW_027213400.1:27500-30000 GCF_042767895.1 Penaeus vannamei | reverse complement strand
TATGTATGTGTGCCTGTGTATTCGAATTTGCTTGATTATGATAACATCATTATAGTTTCCACCCTTCCTTCTCTCTTTCAAGCTCCATTTATCTGCCTTCTTGCTTATCCCTGTTTATCTTCCCACCTCACAGAGAGAACGGCAAAAGGCAGAGCGACAAAGAGACCGAAAGCAAGAGACTGAGAAACAAAGGGATAGAAAGAGGGAAGAATAGGAAGGAGACACGGAAAGGGGAAAAGGTCAGGGAACACGTTACAAAGAGAGAAACAGAGCAGATGAGAGAGGGAGAGAGAGAGAGAGAGAAAGGGAGAGAGGGAGAGGAAGAGGGAGAGGGAGAGGGAGAGGAGAGCAGAGGAGAGAGAGAGGAGAGAGAGAGAAAGAAAGAGAGAGGGAGAGAGATAGATGAATAAAGAGAAAGAGAGGAAGAGAAACAGAGTAAAATCTGAGATAAAAAGAGGGAGAAAGAGAGAGAAAGGGATTGACATAGAAAAAAAGAGTAAAATCGAGAGCGAAAGAGAAGCAGATCAAAACTGAGAAAAAAAGAGAGAAAATGAGAGAGAAAGAGAAGGAAAGCGAGATCGAAACAGGCACAAAAAAGATAAACATATCGAGATCGACAGAGAAGACGAGAAGGAGAGAGACAGAGCAGAGAGAGAGACAGCGGGAGACGTCATGTTAGTAAGAGAGAGAAGACGAGAAGACGGGGGAGACAGAACAGCAGAGAGAGAGAGAGAGAGAGAGAGAGCGGGATACGTCATGTTGGTAAGAGAGAGAAGACGAGAAGGAGAGAGACAGAACAGCAGAGAGAGAGAGAGAGAGAGAGAGAGAGAGAGAGAGAGAGAGAGAGAGAGAGAGAGGAGAGCAGGAGGCGTCATGTTGGTAGAGAAAGACGAGAAGAGGGAGAGGGACAGAGCAGAGATAAAGACAGCGGGAGAGAGAGAAGACGAGAAGAGAGAGAGAGAGAGAGAGAGAGAGAGAGAGAGAGAGAGAGAGAGAGAGAGAGAGAGAGAGAGAGAGAGAGAGACAGAGAGAGAGAGCAGGGACGTCATGTTGGTAAGAGAGAAGGCGAGGAAGGAGAAAGACAGAGCAGAGAGAGAGAGAGAGAGAGAGAGAGAGAGAGAGAGAGAGAGAGAGAGAGAGAGAGAGAGAGAGAGAGAGAGAGAGAGAGAGAACAGAGAGAGAGAGAGAGAGAGAGAGAGAGAGAGAGAGAGAGAGAGAAGGAGAGAAGAGAGAGAGAGAGACAGAGAGAGAGACAATCATGGTAAGAGAAGGAGAAGAAGGAGAGAGACAGAGAGAGAGAAATACAGCAGAGGGGAGAGAGAGAGGAGAGAGAGAGAGAGAGAGAGAGAGAGAGAGAGAGAGAGAGAGAGAGAGAGAGAGAGAGAGAGAGAGAGAGAGAGGGAAGAGGAGAGACAGAGCAGAGAGAGAAAGACAGCGGAGGAGAAGGGGAGAAGAGGAGAGAGACACACACACACACAGAGAGAGAGAGAGAGAGAGAGAGAGAGAGAGAGAGAGAGAGAGAGAGAGAAAGAGAGAGAGAGAGAGAGAGAGAGATATATATATATATATATATATATATATATATATATATAGAGAGAGAGAGAGAGAGAGAGAGAGAGAGAGAGAGAGAGAGAGAGAGAGAGAGAGAGAGAGAGAGAGAGAGAGAGAGGGGGAGAGAGAGAGAGAGAGAGAGAGAGAGAGAGAGAGAGAGAGAGAGAGAGAGAGAGAGAGAGAGAGACAGCGGGAGACGTCATGTTGGTAAGCACAGCAGCCTCCACGCTCCACGCCGAGTCCTCCAGCCCTTCTCTGGGTCGAGGTCCGCTAAGCGACCAGTGAGCGTCGAGCGTCCACGGGGAAAGGAGGTGCGCCGACTCTCTCCCAGGCGCATATCTCTCCCCCCACTTGGTCCTAATATCTGTTGCTCCAAGTTGCACGTGGGTTGTGTCGGTGCACTGTGTGATCTCGGGGATTGAAGAGGGAGATTCAGGGCTCTGTTCGAGAGAGGAATCGGGGTCGGATCCCGTTTCGAATCCTCCTCGGGTGAGACTTTTGTGATATGAGGTGTAACAGGTGGGTCTAAGGTCCGGCCACAGTGGTGATGCACAGGGCGGGCGGTGGTTCTGGAACAAAGTCAGATGAGATGTACAATGATCACTCCTTCTCGAGTGTGTGGAGGGTTCCGTTCCTGATGGTCTCGCCGTTCTTCGGAGGTGTTCGTTAAGAAAGGTAAGGATCTTAAAGTTCCGTGGATATTCGTGTCTTTATTGTCCGTGTTGTCCATAAGCCTCGCCTCACAGTACGTGAAATGGCATAAATGTTCATAGTGTGATGAAGAAATGATGAAAAGACGACAGAGACGAACCGACAAGCAAATAAACAAAACAAAACAAGAGAAAACAACCAAACAAATAAACAAACTCATAAGACTAATGTTGTTGTTAAAGAGAAGCTTTTGGTGGAAGAAAGGGCTCTCTTCAAAGGCAGATTTCTCTCTTTATTT
>NW_027213400.1:5000-12500 GCF_042767895.1 Penaeus vannamei | reverse complement strand
AGTATGAAAACAACAAAAAGGGTGAAAAACGACTCATACGAACTTTCCAAAAACAAGAAAGAGATAAAACAAACAATCAAACAAACAAACAAAGGAAAGGGAAATGCTTGGAAGGAGAGAAAAGGACAGTAAAAGAGGAGAAAAAGAGAGAGAGTATAAGAGAGAGAGAGAGAGAGAGAGAGAGAGAGAGAGAGAGAGAGAAAGAGAAAGAGAAAGAGAAAGAGAAAGAGAGAAAGAGAGAAAGAGAGAAAGAGAGAAAGAAAGAGAAAGAGAGAAAGAAAGAGAAAGAGAGAGAGAAAGAAAGAGAGAAAGAGAAAAAAAAGAAAGAGAAAGGAAGAGAAAGAAAGAAAGAAAGAAAGAAAGAGAGAGAAAGAAAGAAAGAGAGAGAAAGAAAGAAAGAGAAAGAGAGAAAGAAAGAGAAAAAAGAAAGAAAGAGAGAGAGCGAGATAGAAGAGAAGAGAGAGAGAAAAAGAAAGAGAGGGAAAGAAAGAAAGAAAGAGAAAGAGAGAGGGAAAGAAAGAGAAAGAGAGAAAGAAAGAGAAAGAAAAAAAACAGAAAAAAAGAAAAAGAAAAAAAGAAAGAAAGAAAGAAATAAATAAAGAAAGTGAAAAAAGAAGAAAGAAAGAAAGAAAAAAAAAAATAGAGAAAGAGAGAGAGAAAGAGAGAGAGAGGACGATTCACACGTCCGAATCCAATCTCCAGAATCGGGCGCATACGGGAGGCAAACAAGTCGCTCAGGAACCTAATTATTGAACCCAAGGAAGGTGCAGACGGTTCGGAAAAAGGGGGAGTGGAGAGGGAGGGGTGGGGGTAGGGTGGAGAGGGAGGGAGGTGGAGGGACGGAGGGTGGAGGGAGGGGGTGGGGGAGGGACGGAGGGTGAGGGAGATGGAGAGGGAGAGGGGTGGAGAGGGAGAGGGATGAGGAGGGGGTGGAGAGGGAGGGTGGTGGTGGTGGAGAGGGAGGGGGAGGAGGGTGGAGAGGGAGGGGGGGTGGGGGGTGGAGAGGGAGGGTGGGTGTGGAGAGGGGAGGGGTGGTGGAGGGTGGGAGGGAGGAGGGAGGGGGGCGAGATGGGGTGGGAGGAGGGAGGGATGGAGGAGTGGAGAGGGAGGGGGTGGAGAGGGAGGGAGGGTGGGAAGAGGGAGGGGGTGGAGAGGTAGGTGGGGATGGAGAAAGGGAAGGGGCGAGGTGGGGGGGTGGAGGAGGGAGGATGGAGGAAGGAGGGAGGGGGGCGAGATGGGGTGGGGGAAGAGGGAGGGAGGGCGAGATGGGGTCGGAAAGGGAGAGAGGGAAGTAGAAAAACGCAGAAAGAAGGAAGAGAACATGCAGAAGAAAGGGAGAAAAGACATTAAAAAAAAATAAATAAATAAATGCGCCAAAAGGTCCACCACCAAAACGAAAGCAAATGCACACGTTCTATCATTAACGAACGGAGGAATAAAAGACGACCCGTTAAAAGATGGCCGAAGGTGCTTGCGGTTCGGAGAAAAGACTCGAGGTGCCCGTTCGACGAAGAGGGGCGAGGAGAAGGAAAGGGAAGAGGGGGAGAGAGGAAGAGGGAGGGAGAGGAAGAGGGAGGGAGAGGAAGAGGGACGAGGGGAAGGAAAGGGAAGAGGGGGAGAGAGGAAGAAGGAGGGGGAGGAAGAGGGAGGGAGAGGAAGAGGGAGGGAGAGGAAGAGGGACGAGGAGAAGGAAAGGGAAGAGGGAGGGAGAGGAAGAAGGAGGGAGAGGAAGAGGGAAGGAAAGGGAGAGGGAGGGAGGGAGGAAGTGGGAGGGGGAGGAAGAGGGAGGGAGAGGAAGAGGGTGAGAAATAGATAGGAGGAAGAAGGGGGAGGGATAAAAACAAAGGAATATAGAGGGAGGAAGAGAGAGAGAGAGAGAGAGAGAGAGAGAGAGAGAGAGAGAGAGAGAGAGAGAGAAAGAGAGAGAGAGAGAGAGAAAGAGAGAAAGAGAGAAAGAGAGAAAGAGAGAATGAGATAAAGATACAAACACACGGACCAACGGACAGACAGTTAGACAGATCCCACAGTAAATAAAAAGAAGAAAAAAAAAGAAAAAAAATAGACAAGTCCCCCCTCCACGCAAAAACTGAAACGAAAAGAAAACGGAGACAATAGGAAACGATGGATCTGAAGCGTCAAATTACCTATTTCATTGTACTTTCTGTACCGAAGCATGAAAAACGAAATTTTCATTTCAGTCGCACTAACGACTGGAAAACATAAAGGCCGTATTTCCACTCTGCAGTTTTTCTTTCTCTTTCACTTAAATCGTGGACAGATCTGGAGGCGGGAAATGGTCACACGTGCATACATTTACGTACATAGACTTAAGACGACTTGTTTAACATACACACACACATACACACGCACGCACACACACGCACACGCACATATACACGCACAAACACGCATACGCACACGCACACACACACACACACAAACACACAAACACACACACAAGCACACACTCGCACACACACACACACTCACGCACTTACTCACATACACATATGTAAATACATGTAAGGACATAAGAATATATGCATCATATACACACGCACTCATAAGCATATGGAACAACACATACGTAGGAATCCTGCAACAACAACAACAACAACAACAAAAAGCGAAAGAATGATACATTGTTCTTGTAAAATCTCGACGACCTAATCCAACGTTTTCGTAAATGTGACAGATAAACCAACGATTCATACGGCCAGTTCGTTAAATTCGTTTGAGTTGCGACCCAACTGTCATACATATATACGGACATGCATATACACAGTAAGAAATGTATATATGTGTACCTCTCTGATAGATATACATTTATCTATCTATCTATCCGGTAGATATCCATATTTAGACTGACAATTATGTATCTATTTTTGTGCGTATGCGAATCCGTATAATGAATATTCATCGGAACCGGCCTATCACAACCTCTCAGGTATATATATATATATATATATATATATATATATATATATATATATATATATATATATATATATATATATATATATATATATATATATATATATATAGACTTCCTATAACCACGCTGTACTCACATTAAAAAAAGAACTACAGTAAACAAATTTTCACATCCACCCCACATCCCACGTAGAAATCTAAAATGAAATAAGAATTTCGAGGAAAAACTCACCCCCCAACCCCCACCCCACCCCCCTAAAAAAAAGATAAATAAAAAAAATGAAAAAATAAATAAATGCAGTCGAACAGGGCAGACTCCTCCATCTTCCCAACTTTAAAGAAAATGGCTGGGGGGTGAGGGGGGTCTATTATATTCCCGGGACAATGCAACCTGAACGGCAACAGTGAATTATCAGAGAGAAAGACCTTGATGAAAGCTTTTGCCACTCTCTCCTCCCCGGTTCGCTCTTCCAGGTAGTCTTAATAGTTTTAAGAGTGTTTTAGTGATTATTATTTTTTCGTTCCTCTCCTCCTCTTTGGTGTATTAAAGTTTATTTACAAATTTTCTTGAAAATTTTGTGCACTGTTTTTGACTTTATAAAATTTGTCCGATGTCTGATCTGTTTTCAATTTGATATGATGTCTTACTTTGGTGAACTCCAAAATAAGTATTACAAGGAGAAAGAAAGAAAGAAAGAAAGAAAGAAAGAAGAAGAAGAAGAAGAAGAAGAAGAAGAAGAAGAAGAAGAAGAAAAAGAAAAAGAAAAAGAAAAAGAAAAAGAAAAAGAAAAAGAAAAAGAAGAAGACGAAAAAAAAATCAGTATGTCTTTTTTGTAGCACTTAAAATTGTTGTTTTTCCTGAAAACTAGAGTACATACTTTCTTGGTAGATAAAGAGGTTGGGCGAGCGACGGCGTGTTAGGGAGGTAAATGGATGGGGAGACAAGGGAAGGGAATGGGTATACTGTGGAAGAGAGAGAGAGAGAGAGAGAGAGAGAGAGAGAGAGAGAGAGAGAGAGAGAGAGAGAGAGAGAGAGTGAGTGAGTGAGTGAGAGTGAGTGAGAGAGAGGGAGAGAACGAGAGAGAGAGAGAGAGAAAGAGACAGATGACGAGAGAGAATAAGAAAGACAGAGAACGAGAGAGACAGAGAACGAGAGAGAGAGAGAGACAGACAGACAGAGGCAGACACAAAGAGACGGAGAGAGAGAGAGAGACGGATAGATAGATAGAAAGAAAGAGAGAGAGAGAGAGGAGATAAAGAGAGGGAGATAGAGAGAGAGAGATAGAGAGACAGAGAGATGAATAGAGAGAAAGAGAGAGAGAGAGAGAGATAAATAGATAGATAGATAGAGAAAGAAAGATAGAGAGAGAGAGAGAGACGATAGAGAAAGAGAGATAGATAAATAGAAAGAGAGAGAGAGAGAATCTTAGACACCATCAGTATTTGCACAAAATAACAAACAACAACAACAACAACAACAACAAAAACAAAAGCAGACAAAACAGCGTCGCTTTCACGCCCATTTCGCACTCTGACACCCCTCCCCCTCCCTCTTCCCTATCCACCCCCCCCTTTAATTCTAGAGATGTATATCTTCCCTAAAAATTCTTTTGCCTTATATTATTTTTTTCATTTTTCTTTCTTTCTCTTTGTACCCTTTCTTCTTTGTTCTTTTAATCTCCTTTCTTTATTCATTTTTCTCTTCAGTCATATTTTTCTCCCTCGACGCTCTTGGTTATTCATAGTGATATACACACATTTTCTCTGTATACAAAATCATACTATTTTCTTTTGGATTTCCTGATATGGTTAGTTTTCTACTTTTTCGTTTATATATATATATATATATATATATATATATATATATATATACATACATTTATATATATATATATATATATATATATATATATATATATATATATATATATATATATATATATATATATATATATAATCTTTACCTTCTCCTTTCTTTTTGTTTTTCCTTTTTAATTTCCTGTCTCTCTGTTATCTCAACTTTCTCTCTCTCTCTCTCTCTCTCTCTCTCTCTCTCTCTCTCTCTCTCTCTCTCTCTCTCTCTCTCTCTCTCTCTCTCTCTCTCTATATATATATATATATATATATATATAAATATATATGTATATATATATATATATATATATATATATATATATATATATATATATATATGTATATGTATATGTAATTATATATATACACGTATATATTATATCTTCCTCTGTGTGTGTGTCACTCTCTCAGACTACCTCAGCCACTCCGCCATCTCTCTTTCTCTCTCTCTCTCTCTCTCCCTCTCTTTACCATCCTCTCCCCCTTTCCCTTCCTCCCCCCCCCTTCCCCCCGCATCGAAGACCGAGAGCCCGACCACAAGGCGCCGGCGGAAGGTTACCGGTCCGAGAGATGGTGTTTATTCCGCTGAAGAAAGTGTAGGGACTCGTTTGTCTCGCGGAATAGGCACCGCGACGACGGTTCTCCGGCAGCCAGGCGAAGTTATGGCTTGTGGTTTGGGTGTTGGGAGGGGTGGAGGGGGGAGGGGGGAGGGGAGGGGGAGGGGAGGGAGGGTAGAGGGAAGAGAGAGGGAGGGAGGGAGGATTATTATATATATATATATATAGATAGATAGATATGTACACACACACACACATACACACACACACACACACACACACACAGATTCACACACACACACACACACACACACACACACACATATACATATATATATATATATATATATATATATATATATATATATACATATATATATATATAATATATATATATATATATATATATATATATATATATATATGATATATATATATATATATATATATATATATATATATATATATGTAAAGATAGATAGATAGATAGACAGAGAGAGAGATATAGAGAGGGAGAGAGGGAGAGAGAGAAATAGAGAATAAGAGAGAGAGAGAGAAATAGCATAGAGAAAGAGAGAGAGAGAAATAGCATAGAGAAAGAGAGAGAGAGAAATAGCATAGAGAAAGAGAGAGAGAGAGAGAGAGATACATGCGTGTGTGTGCGAGCGAGAGAGAGAGAGAGAGGGAGGAGAGAGAGAGAGAGAGAGAGAGAGAGAGAGAGAGAGAGAGAGAGAGAGAGAGAGAGAGAGAGAGAGAGAGAAATAGATAGAGAAAAAGAGAGAGAGAGAGAATGCTTCTCATATTTTCTCATAATAACTTTTGTTTCTCTCTCATCTATTTATGCAAATATCTAAACAAGTTTCATGAATGAGATACACATATTTATAGATAAGTAAACAGACACGTGTTCTCAACGTATCAAAATTTATCAAAATTTATCTTTATCAGAATTTATCTTTCTCAAAATTTCGCTTCTTAAGGATTTTGGAAAGGTCTGGATTTTTAACAACTCCATTTTATTGCTTAAAAAAGAAATTGCTTTTCGAGTTTCATTTCTCAATTGGGAGACACGTAGCAACTAAGTATACAATTAAACAATAGCATTATTAAGTTTCAAGAAATTCTGAAATTCTATGCGGATTTTTGGAGCAACTGTACCTGGAAAAAAAATATTTGAAACTCTTTTGTACTTGAATTGTGAATTTTTAAAACATTTCTTGCGCTGAATTAAAAGATTTACCAATGGTATGACATGATGGAGCAACATCCATACAAAAATTACTGTAATAACATATATTTACAAATTGACACCCATCTCAAAAACATTTACGTATCTTGTTCGCTATTTATGCTGTTCGCTATCCTTATCCCATCTTCCCGCGTATCCTGTCCGCTCCTTATTGTTCGTTATCCTTATTCCATCCACCAACGCATCCTGTTAGCTGTTTGTGATGTTCGTTAGTCCCTCCCTGAGTGTTGACCGACGATCCCGGATAATTTCACAGCTAGACCTACATTTCTTAATCATCATTAAATCAGTCTCGTTTGCCCACCATAGTGCCCATAGCTATCCATCCCGGGCAATGTGATGGGTAAACGAGACATTTAATGGTCAAGAAATGTAGGTCTAGCTGTGAAATTATCCGGGATCGTCGGTCAACACTCAAGGAGGGACTAACGAACATCACAAACAGCGAACAGGATGCGTAGGTTATAATTCAGCACAAGAAATGTTTTAAAAATTCACAATTCAAGTACAGAAGAGTTTCAGTTGCTCCAGAAATCCGCATAGAATTTCAGAATTTCTTGAAACTTAATAATGCTATTGTTTAATTGTATACTTAGTTGCTACGTGTCTTCCAATTGAGAAATGAAACTCGAAAAGCAAATTCTTTTTTTAAGTAATAAAGACCTACATTTCTTAATCATCGTTAAATCAGCCTGTTTTACCCATCACATTGCCTGTGATGGATAGCTAGACCTACATTTCTTAATAATCATTAAGTCAGTCTTGTTTACCCATCACAGTACCCGAGATGGACACCTAGACCTACATTTCTTAATCATCATTAAATCAGTCTATCTATCTATTAAATCAGATTATCTATCATAATGCCCGGGGTGGACACTTGGAATTCTCCACACTCCAGAGGCG
>NW_027213399.1:65000-69202 GCF_042767895.1 Penaeus vannamei | reverse complement strand
TGGCACATAATAAGCAGCAAAGACACAATAAATGAACTTCTGATACTGCCTAGTAATATTTTCAGAACTTGAATACACTTTCGCCATTATCCAGTCCATGAAATTGTTGAAAAGAGCTGATGCAAGATCACACCCACCTCAATCCCGAATTCATAGGAAAGAAGATAGAGATGCTCCCACTATACTTTACAGCACTTTCAGTATTTAGACCGAGGCTTTCTCTGCTGTCAAGCTAATAATATTTGTTGGAATTCTTCTGGGTCCCAGGATCTTCTACAGTGATTCATAATAGATAGTCAAATGCCTTCTCAGAGGCTAGCAACCTACAAGCATGACACAATATCTTAAAATCTTGAAGTGCAATGATACAGTCTATCATAGATCTACCACAAGTGAATTCATATGGCTCAAGTCTCTGGTACCTCAGTAGGTGATCTTTGATATGTCTCACAAGGATGAGATTGAGCATCTTGCCTGGTATGTTGAACAGCATAATGTCTTGGTACCTGCTACAGTTCAAAACAATCCCCTCTCCCTTCCCAGAGAGGGATGACAATGTCACACAACAAGTCTGAGGAAATGGTTTCAGACTGCCAGATAGATGCCAGGACAGTAAGCAATCCACATGCCACGGCTTTACTACCAGACATCAGCAGTTCAGCAGGGATGCCACAAATAACTTACTACACTTCAGCTTGAAGATCCTCCTTCTAACATCTGTCAACCACTGAAGCTCCACACTGATAGGTAAACGTCAACACGCGCCAAGTCCAGGCTGTCAGTGGCTCAACCTGATACAGGTACTCAAAATACTCAGCCCAACTTTCTTACACCTAAACATAATCTGGGATGACCGTACCACCACTTGAGCAAAATGCAGACATTTGTGAGGAGGGCTTTGAGTTTGGCTTTCTCAAGGTTTGATAGGCAGGATCAAGGTCACTTACTACGGAATGATTTTTAACCTCCTCAGCAAAACTCCTGATATACTCCAGATCAGTCCAGAGAACTTTTAAATCTTATACTTCAGTAGATCTCCTTCCCCCTCGATAGTGGCAATCAATCATTTTATCGCATAAAGCAGAAGTTCCATGCCTCCAACTTAACTGCCCATCTTGTGTAGTCACATAGGGTGAATATCACCCCTGCCACTCCCCCTCCTCCAAGAAAAACTGTCCCAAATAAAGGCAGGCAGTGGCTACAAGACCTGGTGTCTGCATGCAGGACACCCCCAAAAGCCCTCTATCTCATATGTCTCACTGGGTTGGTGGCCATGGGGACACAGGCAGGATGGGTTTCCATGCCCCCTAACTGCATCCTGATAGTCACCTTTCTAGTGGAACCAAACCCACCCTGCTTGTCAGGTGGGAAAGGTATTCGCTCTTCTCCTGGTTTTTCCATTTATTAGAGTCACTGTCAGTAGGTCTCCCTCAGGGAGGCAGACTAGCAAGGACTGCTTCCCAAAAGCACCCATTGATTCTAAGAACAGGAGCTGGTACAAAACCAGGAAATGTCCACATGCTAATGGACCATGCCTCTGTCCCTCTAGGGCCTCCAGCTACTCAAAGGTCCTTCACAGTTTAGCATAGAACCACAAGGGGCCCATTTTCCATAAGTTGTAACTGCAAAAGTCTTGAGGACTGAAAGGTTTATGTCCTATTAGGGGAGGCTTACACAAAGCTGCTCCATTTTTCACACCAGACTAGCCAGCTGTGGAAGCTGTAAGCAGGGAAGCATGCAGGCACTTGACGCTGACCTAAGCAAACCACTTTATTGCTTTATATCACCCTAAGCATGAAAGACATCTACCCAGTGTTAAAAAAATACATATACTCTTCATAAACATCATTAACACAGGCCTAACAGTAAGGAAAAAAAATCTAATAGCAGTATAGAGCCCTAAACACGTGATCAAAGACCACATAACAAAAATCAAAAGTTGGATCCACAGGACTTGATTACTTCTACATCATATATCTTCAGTGTTTAAGTAAAATGCAGTAAAATTCTGATCAATTTTGTTGTTTACATACTGTGCATTAATCACAACTGCAAAGCACCTAGATACGAGTGATTATTTTATAATGCATCTTTGGCTACTAGCATCCCTTATGTGCAATATGTAATAACTCAAGTCCTGTCCTATCTCTGGAGTAACTGTTCACTTATTGTTTCAAACACTGTTAAGAAATAAATTAAAAACTAGGAGGTATTATACGATATGTGATGTGTTTAACACTAACTCAATGTAACAAACACAGTAAACAGCACTATTGTAGTTTGCAAAATAAATAAAAAAAGAAAAAATACGATATAAGTAATAAATCTCATTTACCCATAAAAGAATACATAAATTTTACAATAAAAAGAAGTAATCTTCCCTATTTTGGTTACTACATGACCAAAGATATAAAAAAAAAATTTATATACTAAATCTTGATTCTTTTTACCTTGGGCACACGCTCCAGTGTAATTTTTGCAGGAACAGCTGTTCGTCCACTTTTATACAGCAGCCTGACAAGTGTCCGCACCCACAGACCAAGAGTGGTGTGAGCTTGGCCCAAGGCAACCAGCCAAGCAGTGAGGCGAGTGAGTGTTAAGCATAAGGGCAGCATCGGTGGTAGTTGGATTCTGGACACTATTTTTTGGAGCCAGGCCTTCCACAAATCCACACAGTTGGGACCAGAGAGAAAGAGGAAACATGGCAGGGCAAACTTCTGAGCCTCCATCTGTATGATTACAAAATACAGACATTAGTCATACAAATGTTGAATATATCCATTGTTAAAAAGTTCAATGTAATTCCATTTCTGATCCAATCAACAACTCTTGTTATATTGATTATCCTATTTCAAACAAACCTTAGTAATTTCATGTCAAAGTTCATGTTTACCCTGTTAAAACAAAGTACTTTTACTTAAAACAAATTTTTGTAGTTCACTAATGCTTCAATGTCACCTATAAAGTATAACCTATTCCAACCTACAAAGAAAAAATATACTGTAAAAATGCAGAACTACAAAAAAATCCTTGGTATGTTCACTACAGTAACTAAATAAAATTAGTGGCATGTTCCCTATAGATACAAGAAAAAGTGTAATCTTTACTTTAATATAAACTCTACAAAGTTGAACATCTGCAATGTAGCTCAGGCCTCAAAGTTGCTAGCTACTGTAGTTCCCGTGAATAAAACAGCCTGCTCTATAAAGTCTAACCATTTATTTTCTTAATAAATGCTAGGTCCCAGTGGGCAAAAAAAAATCCTCTTGCCTTTTTATGTCACTAAGTCTATGTCTACATATTCACATTATACTACTGAGATTAACAACATTAATGAAAACTACATTATGAACAATAAAATTATTTAGTATTCGAAATCAACAGACCTAACATAACCTCAATTGTGTTGGATATGATTGCATACATAGCATGTAAAGAGGAAGGGATGTCCTCTAATCGCAGTCCATTCCATAGTGTATTTACCAATCCACCTATGCTTTTCATGTGCCCCAGAACCTGAAATTAATCAATTATGTATCATCCAACAATCCCTGAAATTAATCAATTATGTATCCAACAATCCATAACTGATAAATAACTCCATGGGTATCTCTAAATAAATTTTAAAAAATAAAGAGGTACTACAATACATAAAGTCTAATAATAACAAAAATTCATCTATGGTATTGACAAAGTATTTCAAATTTTCTATATAGGTTGAAAGATCATTACCTACATAAATAGATTCAGTTATATTTTCAAACATGTTACTCATAAGATCCTTTCAGTAACATCTATCAATCCCTCATTATTCTTTCTTTTTTCCTCTCCCCTTCATTCCTTCCTCCTTCTCATTTTCAATGCAGACTACTTTCCTCTTTTGTTCACCACATACCTCAGTCTTAGTTGGAGTTGGAAAGGAAGCAACACAGTTCATAAGCATGACAGTGAAAGTGAGACGAGTGTGTGGTTGTGGCAACAAAGCCGGGCAGACTACGTAGACTTCCGAAAGTTTGGCTATAAATGCAGAACTTCCCCCACATTCTCTCAGCATACTTGAGATGCCTAAAATCTTTTTGGTAAAACGATTGTGTCATTAGTAACTGAGAAGACTAAGATTTGGTTTCTAGTAAATGGGGAAACAAAATATAAATGCAGGTACGAGTAAGGATACACTGTGAATGTAGACATGCTGTGTGTAT
>NW_027213399.1:57500-60000 GCF_042767895.1 Penaeus vannamei | reverse complement strand
ATATGTTTTTTCTTCTTCTTCTTTTCAGAGTTGGCGCGCTTTCCAGGTTAGGGATGCTGGGTTTATATGTTTTTTTCTTCTTCTTCTTTTCGAATTTGGCGCGCTTTCCGGGTTAAGGATGCTGGGTTATATGTTTTTTCTTCTTCTTCTTTTCGAATTGCTTTCCGGGTTAAAGATGCACTGGTTATATGTTTTTTCTTTTTCTTTTTCATTTAGCGCGCTTTCGGGTTAAGAGATGCTGGGTTATATGTTTTTTTCTTCTTCTTCTTTTCTCGAATTTGGCGCGCTTTCCAGGTTAAGGATGCTGGGTTATCTTTTTCTTCTTCTTCTTTTGAATTTGGCGCGCTTTCAGGTTAAGGATGCTGGGTTATATGTTTTCTTTAACTTCTTTTCGAATTTGGCGCGCTTTCAGGTTAGGGATGCTGGGTTATATGTTTTTTCTTCTTCTTCTTTTCAGTTGTGCCCTTTCCGGGTTTAAGGATGCTGGATTGTATGTTTTTTCTTCTATCACTGGTGGCGCGCTTTCCTGGTTAAGGATGCTGGGTTATATGTTTTTTCTTCTTCTTTTCGAATTTGGCTAGCTTCGGGTTAAGGATGCTGGGTTATATGTTTTTTCTTCTTTCTTTTAATTTGCGTGCTAGCTTTCCGTGTTAAGGATGCTGGGTTATATGTTTTTTCTTCCTCTTCTTTTCGAATTTGGCGTATTCGGTTAGGATGCTGGGTTATATGTTTTTTTCTTCTTCTTTTCGAATTTGGCGCGCTTTCCAGGTTAGGGATGCTGGGTTATATGTTTTTTTCTTCTTCTTCTTTTCGAATTTGGCGCGCTTTCGGGTTGGATATGCTGGGTTATATGTTTTTTCTTCTTTTCGAATTTGGCGCGCTTTCCGGGTTAAGTGCTGGGTTATATCATTTTTCTTCTTCTTCTTTAATTTAATGCTTTCAGGATTAAGGATGCTGGATTTACTGCATCATTTTTTTCTTCTTCTTCTTTTCGAATTTGGCGCCCTTTCCGGGTTAAGGATGCTGGGTTATATGTTTTTTCTTCTTCTTTTCAGATTTGGCGCGCTTTCTGTGGTTAAGGATGCTGGGTTATATGTTTTTTTCTTCTTCTTTTTCGAATTTGGCGCTTTCGGGTTAAGGATGCTGGGTTATATGTTTTTTTTCTTCTTCTTCTTTTCGAATTTGGCGCGCTTTCCGGGTTTGAGTTCTGGGTTATATCTTTTTCTTCTTCTTCTTTTCGAATTTGGCGCCTTTCCGGGTTAGGAGTTCTCGTTCATGTTTTTCTTCTTCTTCTTTTTTAATTTGGTAGCGCTTTCGGATGGATCTTTGGGTTATATGTTTTCTTCTTTTCGGGTGCGTGTGCTTTCCGGGTTAAGAGATGCTGGGTTATATGTTTTTTCTTCTTCTTCTTTCGAATTTGGCGCGCTTTCCGGGTTAGGGATGCTGGACCTGTATTTTTCTTCTTCTTCTTTTCGAATTTGCGCGCTTTTCCAGGTTAGGATGCTGGTTATATGTTTTCTTCTTCTTCTTTTCTAATTTGGCGCGCTTTCCTGGTTAAGGATCTGGGTTATATGTTTTTCTTCTTCTTCTTTTCGAATTTGGCCTTGCGTTCAGGTTGGATGCTCGATTTATATGTTTTTTTTTCTTCTTCTTTTCGAATTTGGCGTGCTTTCCGGGTTAGGGATGCTGGGTTATATGTTTTTTTTCTTCTTCTTTTCGAATTTGGCGCGCTTTCCGGGTTAAGGATGCTGGGTTATATGTTTTTTTTCTTCTTCTTCTTTTCGAATTTGGCGCGCTTTCCGGGTTAAGGATGCTGGGATATATGTTTTTTTTCTTCTTCTTTTCGAATTTGGCGCGCTTTCCGGGTTAAGAGATGCTGGGTTATATGTTTTTTTTCTTCTTCTTCTTTTTCGAATTAAACTTTCCGGGTTAAGGATGCTGGGTTATAACATGTTTTTTCTTCTTCTTCTTTTCGAATTTGGCACGCTTTCGGGTTGAGGATGCTGGGTTATATGTTTTTTTTCTTTTTCTTTTCGAATTTGGCGCGCTTTCCGGGTTAAGGATGCTGGGTTATATGTTTCTTCTTCTTTTCGGGAATTGGCGCGCTTTCGGGTTAAGAGATGCTGGGTTATATGTTTTTCTTCTTCTTCTTTTCGAATTTGGCAGCTTTCCGTGTTGGATGCTGGATTCTCTGTTTTTCTTCTTCTTCTTTTCGAATTTGGCCGCTTTCGATGTTAAGGATGCTGGGTTATATGTTTTTTTCTTCTTCTTTTCGAATTTGACGCCTTTCAGGTTAAGAGATGCTGGGTTATATGTTTTTTCTTCTTCTTCTTTTTCGAATTTTGCGCGCTTGGTCAGGTTGAGGATGCTGGGTTATATGTTTTTTCTTCTTCTTTTCGAATTTGTACGCTTTCGGGTTAAGGATGCCTGGTTATATGTTTTTTTTTTCTTCTTTTCCGAATTTAGGCGTTCGGGTTAAGGATGCTGGGTTATATGTTTT
>NW_027213399.1:15000-22500 GCF_042767895.1 Penaeus vannamei | reverse complement strand
TCCTTTTCTTCTCTTTTTCATACCTCTGTTTCTATTCTTTATGATTTTTTGTTTGGTCTCTCTTTTCTCTTTTTTGCGTTCTCTCTCTTTGTGTTCTCCATTTTTTCTCTATGTTCATCTTATCTTTTTTAATAATCTATCTATCTATCTAGAGTGAGACAGACAAACGGACAGACAGACAGAGACAGAGTGTATGTGTGTGTGTGTGTGTGTGCGCGCGAGCGCATATATATATATGTGTGTATGTGTGTGTGCTTGTGTGTGTGTGTGCGTGTGTGTGTGTACATATCAATATATATCTATATATAATCTATACACATCTATATATATATATATATATATATATATATATATATATATATATATATATATATATATATATATACATACATGTACATATACATATACATATACATAAATCAATATATAAATATATATATATATATATATATATATATATACATATATATATATATTATATATATATATGTACATATATACATATATATATATATATATATATATATATATATATATATATATATATATATATGTATATGTATGTATGTATGTATGTATAAAGAGAGAGAGAGAGAGAGAGAGAGAGAGAGAGAGAGAGAGAGAGAGAGATAGAGAGCCCCCTGAAATCTGATTGGCCACCCCATGTGCCTCCCCCCCCCAATGGTCATTGACTCCTCGCAAAGGCCCCCCTGTATATGTAATGTGGCGGCCCCCCAGATTTATTGTTGTTACCCCCTGTGCCCCCCACCAGAAAGTTTTCTGGACCCGCCCCTGACGGACAGACAAAGAGAGAGAGAGACAGACAGACAAATATATGTGTGTGTATGTGTGTGTGTGTGTGTGCGTCTGTGTGTGTGTGTTTGCGTCTGTATGTGTTTGTGTGTATGTGAGTGTCTGTATGTGTGCGTGTGCGTGTGTGAGTGTGTTTGTATATGTTTGTGTGAGTGTGTGTGTGTGTGTGTCTGTTTGTGTGTTGTGTGTGCATCCAGCAGGATATGCATGCACGTAAATATAGATCTCAATTTCCTGTGATTATTCTTTCCAATCCATTACTCCCTCTGTTTTCTCTTCTTATTTTCCATTCACCTTTTAGGGGGAACTGGCTTAAACTCTGTAGCATTATTCCTTCTTTGAAACATTTCCTCTTCCTGTACTTCCACCCTTACGATCGAGGTATGACTAAATTGGAAATATTTTAAATCGTCTCCTTTGATGTTATAATTTTAGAATGGCAATGAATAACATACATGCATTACACCTGTGCATGCGTCTGCGTGTGTCTGTGTTTGCGCGCATGCAGCATGTCTGTGCGAAGGTATGTATGCATATACATGCATATATATGCAAACGTTTTCGAGCCAGACTGTCAGTCCTATACAACGACATTTCTATTTCATATTTTTCGTTATTTGAAAAGCGCGAGAACCCATCCGGCATTCTTTCCAAAATGTACGAACCAAGTTTTATCCATACATGTTGTACAATCCATAAAAGTAAAGCTTCTGTGTTTTAGCTACAACTCCTTTTCCCTGTGTACAATAAACAAATGCATAGGATTTTTGTTTGAATTTTCAGTTAGGATGATAAAAAGAGTGGAGTGATTTATTCCTGTTGGTATATTTCCTGACTCTCAGTGTTGTCTTATTGAATGTTTTTTTGTTTGTTTGTTTGTTTGTTTTTGTATTTCCATTCTTGCTCTTTTCTTTTGGCTTATTGTTTTTTTTCCTTTCTTCTTTCCTACTCATTCATATGAGGATCTTTACCCCCCCCCCCATCTTCTACCTCCTCCCCCTCCCCCTCCCCTCATGGAGTTGTTATAATCATTATCATTATCAGCATTATCATCATCATCATTATCGTTATTATATTTTTAACATTATCGTTATTGCCAATATTTTCAATATTGATATTATTAGTGTTCCTATTATCATTACTGATAGGAATTCCCCCTTCCTCACCCTTAGCGAGGCACCCTTAGCCAGGCACCCTTATCCAGGTACCCTTAGCCTGGCACCCTTAGCCAGGCACCCTTATCCAGGTACCCTTAGTCTGGCACCCTTAGCCAGGCACCCTAAGCCAGGTAACCTTAGCCAGGCACCCTAAGCCAGGCACCCTTAGCCTGGCACCCTTTGTCAAACACTATGAGCCAGGCACCCTTAGCCAGGCACCCTTAGCCTGGCACCCTTAGCCAGGCACCCTACGCCAGACACCCTAAGCCAGGCACCCTTAGCTTGGCACCCTTAGCCAGGCACCCTAAGCCAGGCACCCTTATCCTGGCACCCTTAGCCAAGCATCCTTAGCCAGGCACCCTTATTCAAACACTATGAGCCAGGCACCCTTAGCCTGGCACCCTTAGCGAGGCACCCTTAGCGAGACACCCTTAGTCAAACACTATCAGCCAGGCACCCTAAGCCAGGTACCCTTAGCCAAGCACCTTTAGTCAAACACTATCAGCCAGACACCCTAAGCCAGGCACCCTAAGCCAGGCACCCTTAGCCTGGCACCCTTAGCCTGGCACCCTTAGCCAGGCACCCTTAGCCTGGCACCCTTAGCCTGGCACCCTTAGCCAGGCACCCTTAGCCAAGCACCCTTAGTCAAACACTATTAGCACCGTTAATCAGGCACCCTAAGCCAGGCACCCTTAGCCTGGCACCGTTAATCAGGCACCCTAAGCCAGGCACCCTTAGCCTGGCACCCTTAGCCAGGCACCCTAAGCCAGGCACCCTTAGCCAAGCACCTTAGTCAAACACTATCAGCCAGGCACCCTAAGCCAGGCACCCTTAGCCTGGCACCCTTAGCCAGGCACCCTAAGCCAGGCACCCTTAGCCAAGCACCTTAGTCAAACACTATCAGCCAGGCACCCTAAGCCAGGCACCCTTAGCCTGGCACCGTTAATCAGGCACCCTAAGCCAGGCACCCTTAGCCTGGCACCGTTAATCAGGCACCCTAAGCCAGGCACCCTTAGCCTGGCACCCTTAGCCAGGCACCCTAAGCCAGGCACCCTTATCCAAGCACCTTAGTCAAACACTATCAGCCAGGCACCCTAAGCCAGGCACCCTTAGCCAGGCACCCTTAGTCAAACACTATTAGCCAGGCACCCTAAGCCAGGCACCCTTAGTCAGGCACCCTTAGCCAAGCATCCTTAGCCAAACACTATTAGCCAGGCACCCTTAGCCTGGCACCCTTAGACAGGAACCCTTAGCCAAGCATCCTTAGTCAAACACTATGAGCCAGGCACCCTTAGCCTGGCACCCTTAGCCAGGCACCCTTAGCCAAGCACCCTTAGTCAAACACTATCAGCCAGGCACCCTTAGCCAGGCACCCTTAGCCAAGCACCCTTAGTCAAACACTATCAGCCAGGCACCCTTAGCCAAGCACCCTTAGTCAAACACTATGAGCCAGGCACCCTTAGCCTGGCACCCTTAGCCAGGCACCCTTAGCCAAGCACCCTTAGTCAAACACTATGAGCCAGGCACCCTTAGCCTGGCACCCCTAGCCAGGCACCCTTAGCCAGGCACCCTTAGCCAGGCACCCTTAGCCAAGCACCCTTAGTCAAACACTATGAGCCAGGCACCCTTAGCCTGGCACCCTTAGTCAAACACTATGAGCCAGGCACCCTTAGCCTGGCACCCCTAGCCAGGACCCTTAGCCAGGCACCCTTAGCCAGGCACCCTTAGCCAAGCACCCTTAGTCAAACACTATGAGCCAGGCACCCTTAGCCTGGCACCCTTAGTCAAACACTATGAGCGAGGCATCCTTAGCCTGGCACCCTTAGCCTTAGCCAAGCACCCTTAGTCAAACACTATGAACCAGGCACCCTTAGCCTGGCACCCTTAGTCAAACGCTATTAGCCAGACACCCTTAGCCAGGCACCCTTAGCCTTAGCCAAGCACCCTTAGTCAAACACTATGAACCAGGCACCCTTAGCCTGGCACCCTTAGTCAAACGCTATTAGCCAGACACCCTTAGCCTGGCACCCTTAGCCAAGCACCCTTAGTCAAACACTATTAGCCAAGCACCTTTAGCCAGACACCCTTAACTAGACGCCCTTAACTAGACACCCTTAGCCAGGCACCTTTAGCCAGGCACCCTAAGCCAGGTACCCTTAGCCAGGCACCCTTAGCCTTAGCCAAGCACCCTTAGTCAAACACTATGAGCCAGGCACCCTTAGCCTGGCACCCTTAGCCTGGCACCCTTAGCCAGCATCCTTAGCCAGGCACCCTTACCCAAGCACCCTTAGCCAAGCATGCTTAGTCAACCACTATAAGCCAGGCACCCTTAGCCAAGCACCCTTAGCCAGACACCCTTAACTAGACGCCCTTAGCCAGGCACCCTTAGCCAGGCACCCTTAGCCAGGCAGCCTTAGCCAGGCACCCTTAGCCAGGCACCCTTAGCCAAACACCCTTAATTAGACGCCCTCAGCCAGACACCCTCAGAGCTAGAATGTTACGTCCGTTTGCCACTGCTACGAGGAAACGTTGAAAAAGATTTACAGGAAGAAGTCGAGACTCACAGTGGGTTTATTAATGTTAATGTTTGGGATGTGTGTCTGTGTTTGTTTGTTTGTGTATGTGTGTTTGTGTGTGTGTGTCTGTGTGTGTTTGTTGTGTGTCTGTGTTTGTGTGCGTGTGTGTGTGTGGTTGTTTGTGTGTTTGTGTGCGTATGTGTGTATGCGTGTGCGTGTGTGTGTGTGTGTGTCTACATGTTCATCCGAGTGTGTGAAGATAGACAGACAGACAGGCATATAAACAGACAGATCGATAGACAAACACACAGAAAGATACACAACCATCCAGACTAAACGGACAGACAAACAAAAACATAAACAGTCTATCCAACACACAGACCAACAAACACACAGACCAACGAACACACAGACCAACAAACACACAGACCAACGAACACACAGACCAACAAACACACAGACCAACGAACACACAGACCAACAAACACACAGACCAACGAACACACAGACCAACAAACACACAGACCAACAAACACACAGACCAACGAACACACAGACCAACAAACACACAGACCAACGAACACACAGACCAACAAACACACAGACCAACGAACACACAGACCAACAAACACGCAGATCAATGAACACACAGACAGACCGATACACAGACCAACGAACACACAGACCAACAAACACGCAGACCAACGAACACACAGACAGACCGATACACAGACCAACGAACACACAGACCAACAAACACGCAGACCAACGAACACACAGACAGACCGATACACAGACCAACGAACACACAGACCAATAAACACGCAGACCAACGAACACACAGACCAACAAACACACAGACCAACGAACACACAGACCAACAAACACACAGACCAACGAACACACAGACCAACAAACACGCAGATCAATGAACACACAGACAGACCGATACACAGAGAAACCTACACCTATTCACTCCATGTATTGTTTATGACTCAGCCTGCATAACGCTAAAACATGGAAGGGAAAGTTTTTGGAAATAATGTTCGCATTGTATTATTGGACGCCGGCAAAGACCCTCTTTCCATATCATAAAAATTGATGTTCTATAAAACGTTCTTGCCAGCATGTGATGCGTCTGTTGCTGGGAGAGGAAAGAAAGAGAGAGAGGGTGGATTGGGAGAGGGAGAGGGAGAGGGAGAGGGAGGAGAGGGGGAGAGGAAGGAGAGGGAGAGGAGAGGGTGAGAGGAGGGAGGGAGAGGGGAGAATGGATTGGGAGAGGGATGGAGACGAGAAAGGGAGGGGAGGGAGGGAGTGGGGGAGGAGGGGGGGAGAGGGGAAGAGGGAGAGGGAGGGGTGATAGGAGGGGAGGGGAAGAGGGAAGGATGGATTAGGAGAGGGAGGGAGGGAGGGATGGAGACGAGATAATAGGAGGGGAGGAGAAGGAGGGATGGATTGGGAGAGGGAAGGGTGAGAGAGGGATGGAGACAAGAAAGGGAGGGGTGGGAGGAAGAGGGGGAGAGGGGAAGGTGAGAGAGAGGGCGGATTGGGAGAAGGAGAGAGAGGGATGGAGAGGAGAATGGGAGAAGGAGAGAGAGGGGGAGAGGGAGGAAGAGGATGACTTGAGAGAGGGAGAGAGAGGAGAAAGGGAGTGAGAGAGTAGGAGGGAAAGGGAAAAAGTGGGATGAAAAAATGGGAGAGGTGGAGGGGAGGGGAGGTAGGAGAGAAATATTAAGAGAGAGGGGGGGAGGGGTTAGGGAAAGCAGGAATAAAGGAGGAGAGAGAAAAATTTGATAGGAGAGAGAGAAAGAGGAGGAAGGAATTTCGAAGCATCTAGTAACATGGGGGAAAAGTGTATAAGATCTTTTCTTTTGATTAAAAAAATACAAAATGACTTATATGATTGAAAGCAAGGAGGGATAGACAGACAGACAGAGACACTCAAAAGAAAATAAAAAAACAATAAGTATACATAGAAATAGTGATAACGATAAATTATAAATAACAGGATTAAGAAAATAGTAATACCATTAAACAGTGTTAGTTAACTGCAATAACACAACGTTATTACACATTCTTCTTTATATTATTTCCTACACATAATATCAATATATGATGCAAATTGCCTATCATATTCCTTTATTTAATAGTTTACCCCAAAAGACTCCCTTTTTTTTCTTTTTTTTTTCTTTTTCTTTTTTTTTTTTGAGAACAGCCTGCCTCCTTGCTCCTGAACGTAATATATATTTTTTAAGGGAAAGAAAATTAAACAAATAAATAAACATGAACATGGCATGGGTTGCATGACTTGCAACAACTGCCACTTTCATCTAAAGCTTCGAGATTAACCGATAAAAAACGAAAAAAAGAATGGAAAAAGAGAGAGGGATCAGAGAGAAATAAACAGAACAAGGATATTGGAATTAAATTAAAACAGACAGCGGAAAAGATTAATCGAATTTGGGAAATGAACATGGAGAAATATTGTAAAAATTGTTACACTAATTACAATGGCAAAGGTAAATAACAAATCAAAATTCCTAATGAAATATTCATATCTATATTTCGAATTAATTCATATGCTAAACAAGTCAAAACCTCTTGATAACAATTACCACCATAATCATCATCATCATCATTATCATTATCATCATCATCATCATCATCATCATCATCATCATCATCATCATCACCATCATCATCATCACGCTTATTATCTTTGCTGTTGTTGATTGATTTTTTTTATGAATATTATCAATATTCATATCGTCATTTTCATTGTTTTCATTATTATTATCATCATTATTGATATCATCATGATGCTAATTGTGTTATTAATCATTATTATCATCATATTATAATTATCCTTATCATAACTATCATTATAGCATTGATATCATCATCATTTTTTATCATTATTATGATAGTAATCATTATCATTATTATTATTATTATTATGATGATGACGATGATCATGATCACGATTATTATCATTATCATCATTATCATAACTA
>NW_027213398.1:2500-7500 GCF_042767895.1 Penaeus vannamei | reverse complement strand
CATAATAGAAACGGTGCCACTGCGGATCCGTCAATTGTATTTGGGAATATAACACCTTTGAAAAACAACCCTTTTCGGCGATTTTGCAGCGCGGACAGACACGCGAAAAAGGGGTTTATATACAGAGAATATGTCCCTACGAGTAAATGAATCCGCGCTGATCCACATGAAAGGAAATGCAGGACATAGAGATGCCATTTTTTACACGAGTTTTCTGAACTAATGTCCATTTTGCTCTCGACAACGTTTTGGTTACGTTTATCTGATATACAAATGTTTTTTTCTGCGATTTTAGAGGGAGAAGCGAAAGGCGGACAGATGAATAGAAAGAGAGAGATAGAGGGAGTGAGTGAGTGAGTGAGTGAGTGAGTGAGTGAGTGGGCAGAGAGAGAGAGAGAGAGAGAGAGAGAGAGAGAGAGAGAGAGAGAGAGAGAGAGAGAGAGAGAGAGAGAGAGAGAGAGAGAGAGAGAGAAACAAATAGAGAAAGAGAAGAAAGAGAGAAAGAGAGAAAGAGAGAGAGAGAGAGAGAGAGAGAGAGAGAGAGAGAGAGAGAAAGAGAGAGAGAGAGAGAGAGAGAGAGAGAGAGAGAGAGAGGAGAGAGAGAGAGAGAGGAGAGAGAGAGAGAGAGAGAGAGAGAGAGGAGAGAGAGAGAGAGAGAGAGAGAGAGAGAGAGAGAGAGAGAGAGAGAGAGAGAGAGAGAGAGAGAGAGAGAGAGAGAGAGGGAGAGAGAGAGAGGGAGAGAGAGCGAGGAGAGGGCAAGGAGAGAGAGAGAGACGGAGAGAGAGAGACGGAGAGAGAGACGAGAGAGAGAGAGTGACGGAGAGAGAGAGAGACGGAGAGAGAGAGAGACGGAGAGAGAGAGAGACGGAGAGAGAGAGAGACGGAGAGAGAGAGAGACGGAGAGAGAGAGACGGAGAGAGAGAGAGACGGAGAGAGAGACGGAGAGAGAGAGAGAGAGAGAGAGAGAGAGAGAGAGAGAGAGAGAGAGAGAGAGAGAGAGAGAGGGAGAGAGAGGGAGAGAGAGGGAGACAGACAGAGAGAATAAGAGAGATTCCAGCAAATGCTTGTGGCGTCTTGTGCGTCGCTGTAACGGAGTCTCCGAACCACAGGAAGCGGCAGCCAGGTCCTCTGATTTATGTGTAATATCGTGTTAGCCAAATCTGAGAGTTGCTCTGTCTTTCGTGTGAATTCTGGACAGCTTATGCGACTTTTACATAACAAACGAGAGTGGAATCGGATAAGATATTCGAATCGTATTTTGTTTTATTTGTCCGTTTATTTTTTTTTTTTTTTTCGATTGATTGATTTTAAGAGTATATCTGATCGACGTGAAAATTCAAGTACGTTTGTTCTCGTTTTATTTTGAAATTCAATCTTATATTTGATCTTCTTTTGATAAAATGATGTAACGTCTTTAACGTATACGTGAATTTTATAAAGCATATCTATTCGAAAATCACGTCAAAAATGTGTATGAACAGCCAATACAAAAAAAAAAGACAGAAAAAAACAAAACTTGGCAATATTGTCGAACAGCTGGTAAATCGTTCGAAATTGTGGGTCTCATCAAAATGATAAACATTAATGCAATTAGCATTATCCGAAGTAAATAATGCCTTGTATGTAATCGTGTAATAGGATGGTGCTGTAATTTCAAGTTGCCGATGATTTAAGCTGTCAGGTTCGCGTGCAGAGGACGATACTGTGTCGATCTTGCTAATGTTATTGCATTACTGGCAACTTATTCTTAGACTAAAAGCGAGTCGTGGAAAAAAGAAGTTCGAGATGCGCGGTCGCTCCGTTTTCGATGTGCTTTTTTTAGGGGGGTCTATCATATTCTAAGTGTGCAAAGAAATGATGGTTTGTATATATATTTTTTTAATGGGAAGATAAGCGATAGAAGAAACTGAGAAAAAAATGGAGGGGGAAAATGAGAATAAGAAAAAAAATGGGAGCAATCAAGTTTTGAGGCACTTTCATCTTTTAATTATCATTTTTCTTTCCTTTTCTTTTTGGTTTCCTTGGACGCCACCTTCCCCTCCCCCCCTCGCAAAGAATACACCATTGTAAGTCATCTTTAAGTGCCCCCCCCCCCTTCCTCCAAGCTTCTCCCCCGGTGGCGTTCCCTACTCCCCCCCCCCGCGCACCATCACCACCATGTACACAAAAAACAAAGAAAAAAAGTCAAAGTCATGTAAAGTAAAGAATCAAAACATATTTCAGTGATTATAAGCCTTGTTCGTTTCCTTAGTTTAAGTCAAGAATAAATAAGTCGAAACGTCTGATTTCAAAATAATTACAAACATTTGAATAAACGGTTACGTAACGTTCTCCAAATGCAGTGAAAGAACTAAACATCTGTTCTTGCCTGAGAGTTATTTAATGATATTTGTGTCAAGAGGAAAAAAAAAGGTATATTGTTAATGTCGTGCTAGATTGCAATCTGGTCGGAGTCGCAGGTAACTAGCAAGCAATTTCGCAAAAAAATAATCATTGGTTCAGATTTGAAAAAAAACGAGAACGAAAAAAATCCTTTAATCGGTAATTGAAAATGAGCTGACCACCCAAAAGCTCTCCCAAGAAAAAAATAAATTAATAAACATATAGATGATATATATCACGCGCGAGTAGGCACACACACACACACACACACACACACACACACACACACACACACACACACACAAGCATCTGAGTGTGTGCGTGCGTATATGTGCGTGTCGAACATCAATCACTTCAAGTATCTAATAAGCCATATCCTTTCCCACAATTAAAAATACAGTACATTGCCAGACCCCGGCACCTTCGCCACCCCACTTCATGCGCTGTAAGTCTCTGCAAGCCAAGCTGCCTCTTCAGCCGAGTTCATTCCGAGGTGAAGCGTTAGGTTAAAAAATGATATTGAAGAGTCGTGGGAATCTCGTAAAGGTTCGTAATATCACTTCAATTTTAATTTTATTATCTTCATTTTGTCAGTGCTGAACATAAATGATAACGATGGAAGGGTATTAAATTAAAGTAATTCTCCAAAAAAAAAAGTTTTCACGTACCATTTTTCATCTGGTAAGTATAACAATTTCTTTGTACTTATGGCGGCCATTTTGATTTTTCCATTGACTTTTTTTAACTCTTTTTTTCCTTCTCCTTCATCATCATCATCATCACCACCACCATCTTCTCCTCCTTTTCTTCATCCATCTCCTCATCCTCTTCCTAATCTTAAATTTCCCTAGCAATTAATTCAATTTGTCAGTATTAATTCATATGAAAAAAATAACCCTCACGTATAGTTTTGAATATAGCTTTTTGTTCCAATACAGTAATTAATTGTACCATTCCTTGTACAGCGAATCGACAACCTTCTCGTTACAAGCAAGAGAAATGGGAATTCCCGCCAATTACCACGAGAGCGATCGGTCCCTCAACTTCCCTCTATTTCTATCGGAGTCATACTGTAATGACGGATACATGAGGTTTAAGCCTCCAATTACGAGATCGGAACCCAACCCGACCATGAAAGACAATCTCAGTCTCGGTTCGTGTACAAAGCCACCCAATCGTGGGCTCATTGCCTTTGTCATTGGATAATAGCGGCGGCCATTCATTGCCAGCCCGTAATCGGCGATTCCTCTCTTCTCTTTTTTTCTTGCCATCCTCATTACCTGCTACTTCTTTTATATCATCGACTTAAGCACAAATGCCGGTTCCCATCAGCAGAGATTCCCATGGACGTCTCTTTTGTGTTTAAATAGTGTAATTGTCGTCATTGTACCCCCCCCCCCAAGATGAATAGAAAACGGATGTCTAGTCGGGCTCTTCCGGGGGGGACTTTGACAGTTTTCGTGGCCGGAATTGTTTTTTAGGGGGTCATCACATTAGCCGACTCTTCTTCTCCTGTGCGGGGAGTCGAGGTTTATTCCCGTGCTGTGCTTCTTTTTTTCCCTCTTCCACTCCATAATCGCACGCAGGCAACCGCTTCCTCCGCCTCTCCCTGGGGAGCATTCAGCAACATCAAACAAAGACAAGGGGTTTGAAATCCACCTCAGGGTCGTTTTCTGTTGCTCGCTCCGTCGCCGAAGAAAATGGTGATTCAAACAAAAGAAGTTTATTGTCTCCAGCATGACGGTAAAAAAGTGGTCTTTGTATCCCCGCCAAGCATGGATATTATCCAATAACGCCCACAATAAGCCTTCTCGATTCATCATAAATGGTCCGTCGTGCATAAAAAGGTTGTAATATGATACCGGGGAAGGGGCACGGCGGCGCCCATCGCGTGAGGCAGATTTTGGCCTTCGTGACAAATCGATATAAAGTCGATAATCCTGCAGTCCAAAGCGCGTATCTAACCTCCCTTTTTACAACCGCGACATCATTGTTATTAGTGACTGCACGCTGCCTATTGAAATGTGTCTCGTTTGACTGACAGTCGGGGAATAATAGACGTTCGAAATAATAGACGATGAGGAGAGCAACGAAGTCCCCCTTCCCCTCCCCCCTCCCCGGCCGCGTTCGGATGAGCCGTCTCTCTCGATCGCGTGACATTTGCGAGGTGTTCGGACGCGTGGAGGGACCTAACCTAACCCACCATCGAAGACCTAAATCGAGCCGTGATAGAAAAAGCTCCCCATCCCAAATACACCCTCAAATTCCCTTTCCTCTCCCCCAACCCCCACTCTCCCTCTCCCCTCGCAAATCCAACCAACTCTTACCCCCTTCTTCTCCCCTCCCCCCACCCCCCGTCCAACGCCGAATGAGAATCCGAAACGAATCGTCCCAACACGGTGAAAATTTCGAGCCATCGATCAGCGAATCGGACGCGGCCATGTAAGTAGTGGTTGCTGGATCCTAAAGTCAGGTAAGTGGAGGAGGAGGAGAAGCAGGGCCAAGAGCTTGCGTGTCCGGTCCAGTTTGGAGGAGGCGGAGAAGGAGGAGGAGGAGGAGGAGGAGGAGGCGGAGGAGGAGGAGGAGGAGAAGAAGAAGAAGAAGAAGAAGAAGAAGAA
>NW_027213397.1:5000-22500 GCF_042767895.1 Penaeus vannamei | reverse complement strand
GCTTTACTACGGAGCAGCAGCATTAGTGAGAACAAACACAAATTACACACTAGGCTGCACCAACAATTATCACTTCTAGAGGGTGATTATCGCCGTCTCCAGGAAGTACCATTCGATGAGTGTACATTTGTGTTGATACCGAGGCACCTAATTAATTCAGTGTCACTTATTGCCGTGTACATTCCTACTGCATAGACACTTGACCTGATGTTCTTGCTTCTACGGCAGACGTCTAAGCTCGAGATATCTGCATTGCATGGAGTGATTTCAGTGCAGTAGCCGTATCCAGATGTGATAAAGTTGGTCCCCATGGCTTGGGAGTTCACAGAAGCGGTGGTCTCTTAGACTGAAGACCCTAGTATCAGTACCTACATGTAGCAATCCCCCTCGTACAGTGATGCATCGAATACAGCGAAGGCGATTGACCACACCCTTGTCTAGATCCACTGGAGGATTCTCCGGAACTGCAGTGCCTATACCCAAGTGCATGGAATGATCGTTGTTGCCCCCAGGGTCCACTTCAAAACTTTGCTGTCAATCCAGTGACCACTTGGATGTTTCACTCCGACAGAAAAAGAGAGTGTGATCAGGGATTGGTCAGTATCTCCACTTGATCCACAGAGCTTGACAATCTGATGGACCCCATAGCTCTGTGGGACACCTTCAGACATAAAAGGCTCAGTGCAGCGAGAAAGACGGCGATTTCCCAACAACAAAGTGGAACTTTATCTCACAGCGGCCGCTAAAGGACACATGGGTTGCACGTACTGCTCAAATCACTAGAACTGAATTTAGATTGATCTCTGGTTCATACGACTTGGGTGCTACTGAGGCGAGATAAAGAACATCATGTCCAGGATCTTGTACATGTCGAAAGCAATTTCTTAAATTATCTTTTATTTGTCTTTCCCACAAATATATTCAATTCAGTCAGCGAAATCACCTCGGATACTGATGGGGTATGACATGGGACAAAGTACTTTGAGCAGATGTTTCATGTTAAACTGTAAATGGTTTGCATGAGTGTGTGGAGATTCTATCTGAGGGGCCGTAAGACATTTAATAATGAAGTCATGGCTTGCATACTGTCCTAACAGCATCAGAGGATAGCGAGAATCATTCGCGTTGCCTAGGACTGTGGAGCAGTTTCTGTGGATATGCTGTCAAAAGGCTAGAGACAGCTGTGAACTGTGTGGATAACATCTGTTAAAATGTGTCACACTATGTGTCTGCGAAGGAAGGAAAGTTGTCCTTCGATATAGACACCAGGATAGTATAACTAAGTCTGTATAATAATCATTAGCTAACTGCAGGCCACCCCAGACAACAACACAAACAGATCAAAATTGGCAAACAATTCCAAAGTCAAACATTGACGATCAGACCTGGTGAACGTCAGGAAAACCAAAGCCGTCTTTGCCTCACCTCCGATCACGAGACAGATCCGGTCTGTTGCGTTGCGTGGCAACCCTAATTAGCATCGGAAAACAACTCAGATCCTCCAGCCAGGAGGTCCCTGAAATCTGAATCTGAATCAGCCCTCCAAAGAACTGCCAGGGTTCCACAGATTTGAAAAGGATATCGTAGGGAAATTGTTATCAAATACGAGACAAACAAATAAGTGGGGAAGTAGGTAGGTATAGGGGAGGGTGTAGGAACATCCTAGGTTGGAGGGGGATGGGTAGAGCGAGCGACATTACTAGAGTAGGGAGTATGAGAGAAACCTTGTCGGCATGCTTCCTGTCACGCAGAGTGAGACCATTTTTGTGTCTGAGAGCTACTACCTCAGACTCAAACTTATAAGTGGGACAGCCTCTATAAAATACATTAAGGGGGCCGCTGCAGTTCGCACATGTGCGTGTTTGTGCTGAGCAGTTTGATCGGTTATGACAGGGTTGGATATATAGAGGGTATCGGTCTGTGGAACGGCAGTGTTTGGAAGGATGTCCAAAGCCCCAACAGTTCTGACATTGGCGGGGAGGAGGTTGGTATGGTCGAACAGGAAGGGAATGTCCACCAATGTATATACAAAAGGGGAGGTCATGCGTACGGAAAGTAATTTTGGCATTGTTGGTGGGTTTCTTTCGATGACATCAAGGAGGAATGGAGTAGCAATGTACGGGGACAACTAAATCGGGGGAATGCCGTGCCCATGGTTCCCTCAGGCAGTTCAGGACTGGCACAAAGTCAGCCTTCCATCCTTTCAGCACGGTTCGTACACCTTAGGAAGTAGATAGTAGAAGGGAGCTGGAGGGAAAGACCATATAATTTAGTTGAGCCGAGGAGGCCCTCGGCAGGGGATATCCCTGCATTGGGTCTCACGGCCATATTCTTAATCAATCCCATATCAAAACACAAAAGTGGGGCTGTCCCACACCACGGTTGGGCACACAATTTTTTGGTATTCTTGAAGGGCATATGTGAAGTAATTATTGTGCATTGTTTTTTTCTTTGAATATTGTCCAATAATGTATGCTTTGCCTATTCATGCAAAAAAGAAGAAGAAAAAAAAAAAAAATTGTTCCCATTCATGTTACCAGCAATTTGAATGGCCAAAAGACAGCGACAGATCAAGGAAATGGACACTTTAGTGCATACCAAGCGGAGCAACTTTCAGCCTGTGCCAACTAGCGTACTTTGCCTGAAACACTTCGAGCCCGATTGCTTTGCGAACAGAATGGCTTACGACATGGGATTTGCAAAACGATAGGCCATTTCCAATTTATAATTGTCATGATCACAACAGTGCAAATAAACTGAAAGAGCGCTTTTGCTTGGCGGCGTAGCAAACATTCACTGTGTGCATTGCAAGTGTACATGTATTACTACACAGAGGTAGGGTAGGTACACCCCAAAAAGCACAACACAAATAAATACCGAAGCCCCTCCACTCGCGAATGGATGTAGGCCTACACCATGGGTGCAGAAATTTTGTACCGGAATCACACGTTCGACTATTTAAAAAAAAAGGTAATTTTCTATATTACCTTCGCCTCTCCGATATCGACGATTTTGGTATCGTTGGATTCCTCTCACTCTGTACAATCCAAATATGTAGGTTTTATTGCGCGGAAACCCCCCGTTAGCGGCAAACTTGGCCCCGATATCAGGGGCGACGATGTCGGAGCGGCGGACGTAATATAGAAAATTACCCTAATATTATAACCCACAGTGGAAATAACCATGGTTATTCACATGATTTTCCCTTGCAGGGGGCTGCGCCCCCCAACCCCCGCCGAGTACACAAAATATCCCCCACGTATTCACGGCAGGATAGGTTCGCACACTAGATGCATCGAAAAAGGCTCAAAACGAGGGCGGGTCACCGCCGCTTTTCTGTTCATGGTATTCCTTGTTCATCCTGATTATACTACAATCGTATCTGTAAACAATGTTAACTATGGCAAGGTTAGCATGCTGATTCAGTGGGAATGTTACGAGGTAAATGTAATACGTCCGCCGCTCCAAGATCGCCGATAACTGTGTAATGCTCTAGCCTGCCGGGAATACGTGGTGGAGGTTTTGTTTCCTCGGCGGGGGTTGGGGGGCTGGAAAGTCATGTGAATAACCATGGTTATTTTCACTGTGTGTTATATTATTAGTGTTATTTAACCTCGCATTTTCCCTGGAACCTTTCATGCCTTCCCCTGCTATCGGGGCCAACGGGGGTTTCCGCGCAATAAAAACTATATATTTGCAATGTGGACAGTAAGCGGAATCCAACGATACCAAAATCGTCGATATCGAAGGCGAAGGTAATATAGAAAATTACCAAAAATAATTTAGAAAATTACCATTCATTCAATCTCTTCGGGTCTCGACGCCACTCCATGTCTGGCTGGTTTGGCACAACTTCCACGACATCCACAGCGTCCGGCTCGTGCATGTACGGTCCAACAACCATTAACCCTTGATATTCCTCTTCTTCCAACTCGTCGAAGACATAGGCACCCTCTGAAGAAGTTGTACTAATGTCCTCGTCGGAATAATCCGATGAAACTTCACTGATTTCACTGGCGCTGTAGTCTTGTAGTGAGTCCGCCATGTATTGAATGCAGAGAATGTTGTGATCGTGTTCTGAAACTGACGTCACACATCCGGGTTCCGGATTTTCGCGGGAAAATATAACTTGACTTCGGAAAATCGAAATAAATAAATTTTGGGGAATTATTTTCAGATTTCCTTTTTCACTCATATTAGAGAGATGGTTTGCGAGCTAATTCTCCCCTTTTAAAATTAAGCTCTTTAACCGCCGCGTGTTGTGGGATGGGATTGGTAACCCTGCAACTTGGTACCGCTGTGACTCAAGAAAGTTAGTATGAATGCGTGTGTCTGAGTGTGCGTGTATGTGTATGATTGTGTATATGTATGTAGCCTATGTATATATACACTTGTAAATACACACAATTTTCTCTCTGTACATCCTGTCTGTCCCAACCTCTTTTCGTTTGTACTGAAGCACGTAATTTACCCGTCTCATAACGCTCTCATCAACAAATATTTGTCGGAATAACTAGTTACAGGTCTTTAATCTTCCACTCTCCGCCTCCGCGCCCTACTAGCATTTCCCTGTCTCATAAAAACGGTCCTCTCTCGACCTCTACCTCTTCCATATTCTAAAATAGCACCATTTAAAAGGAGGGTCAGAGCGTGTACCATCTGCTGTTCACCATACTGTACTGGTAACACTACTTGCAGATATCTAACCTATGACTAGTTTCGTATTCTATTGACAGGTATCTACCTTTCACTAATCACTCTGATGATCTACTTGCATTCATCTACCCTTGCAAGTATATTCTGCTTTCAGATATCTACCTTCACTTCTCTGTAGTACTACACAGCGCGTACCCAATACAACCGGGGCTCTTCTAGTTACTACTTCCATACTTTACTTGCATAAATTCTACCTCTATATCTATCACGGCCAGACCCTCCTACCATATACAGCCAAACCAAACACCCAACCCTGCGGCTACAACTACCCACCCCCTACCCTCCTCCTCCCTCATCCATTAACATGTACATATGCTCAGTTAGGTTAAAACACATGTATCCTAAAAATACCTGAAGATGTTAACTTGCTTTTTTCACTTAGGCCCGTACTTTTAAAACCTTCGCCAGTGCTGGCGTTCACCTGTCGAAGCTTCGCCAGGCGAACCTCTGAGTGAGGGAGGCCTTACTTTTAAACCCAACGTTCGCCAGGCGCTAACATCTTGCATTCCCGCTAAATCTAGCGCAAATTTGTTTACATCTGCAGTGCACATAACATAACCTAAACTTAATTATTAACCTCGAGAGAAGACGAAAATGTTGTTTCCGCAATAGTCTCACTTTATACTATAACAATGGAGTTAAAATTTAACTTTATGCTATAACAAAGAAGTTGAAAATATCTTTATACTATAACAAAATTAACTTTATACTCTATGCTATACTACACTTTATACTATAACAAGGTTAACTTTATGGCCCGTACTTTTAAAACCTTTTGCTTTTTCTTTTTTCTTTTTTTTTTCATTCGCCGAAGCACTAGATTTAGCAGGAATCCAAGATGTTAGCGCCTGGCGATCCCTTTCGTTCGCCAGGCCTGGCGAACACCTGCCTTGGTTTTAAAAGTAAGGCCTCCCTCACTCAGAGGTTCGCCTGGCGAAGCTTCGCCAGGCGAACACCAGCATTGGCGAAAGGTTTTAAAAGTACTTTATACTATACTATATCAACCTTATACTTTTATACAAAAAATAACTTTATACTTTAACAAAAGAGTTTAAAAATTACTATTTTACTATTCCTAACTGATATTTGATATTGAGCTGTAGGCCTACAAGGGTATCATTAGACACGCCTCCTTATAGGGCGGTGGAGCACTACAGCGATGTTTCTATAGCCAAAAGTAAATATGCCGCCATAAAAAACACTTCTGGTAATATTTGTGAAAAGAACATTATCCCTACAACCAAAATAACAACAACCTAAATCTAAATAAGTCATCTCGGGGGTGGGGGGTAGGGGTAGGGGGGTAAGAATACAGCTGATGCCTTGAGCGCTCGACTGGAACATCGAAGGTCTTGAAAAAAATACGTATATACCTTATTTCTTAATAAATTATGATTTTAAGATATTTTATAATTTCAATGTGATTCCTACATTATATCACACACAAATATGTTCCTAATTTATAATTTGAAAGCAAGAAAATGGTATTCAAACAGCTCTCGCGCCTTTGCTTCGCCAGGCTGTTCCAATATGATCTTTCGCCAGCCCTGGCGAACGTTCGCCAGGCATGATTTTAATAGTACGAAATTCCGGATCGCCCGGCGAAAAAGTACGGGCCTTAATCTCAAAGGGGTAAGGTCACTTCTTAAACATTACCATTACTTTCATTTATATCATTTGTGTTAGAAAACAAGAGTACACATATTATAGTGGTGATAATTAAAAGAAAGAATAATAATTGCTGTGTGAAACAAACAAACAAAAAAAAAATCAAAGCATCAATGTAAGGAAGGATTTTAGTTCATACAGTGATAATTGTCTCCCCAAAGCTATAAGCTGGAGTAAGAAGAACTTGATGATGAGGTCACTGTAAACAGTTACCACTACTTTCATTTATTTCCTGACCTGGTCATTTGCAATGAAAAACAGACTCACGCACATTGCACCATGAATATTTAAAACAAGAAATGGTAATTGCAAAGTTAGACAGTTGTGATACAAAAAAAAAAAAATTAAAACAATCTCCACTGACCATGTAAAGGTAATAATTTTGTAGATCCTAGTATTGGAACACACAAATAACATAAAATGGAAGTAGTGGGATGTCATAAGGGTTGAGCCACAACTTCTAACTTTTTTAGTTTCACATTGTGTCCTTAAAAAGAATATTTTGCAGTAGAGGTAGAGCAACGTGATGCAGACACACTACTGCAAATTATACAAGAAAAAAATCACAAAATATCCATTATTGTTAGTCATTGTTGGAAGGCATATGATTGGCTTCAAGCCAAAGGCTTTAAGCATCTGAAGGTAAATTATAAATACAACATTGTTGACCCCAACACCGGTACCCATATAAACACTGTAGAATGAAACTGGTGGACACTAAAAGAAAAGGTACCAAAGTTCAGGAGGAGGTCATACCATTTTGAAGGGTACCTGGCCAAGGCAGCCTAGCAACTTCAGTATCCAGAGGACAATAAACAGATGCATCCATTCCTCCTGCCTGTGGCTCACAGAGCTCTCGTTAAGGAAATACACCTTTGAGGGGTCTGGGGGCAGAGCCCCTGATAGGAAAATATCCCATGGGGGTCCAGGGCCAAAGCCCGTGTTATGGAAATACCCAGGGAAAAGGGTCTGGGGCTTGCCTCTGGTAGGGAAATACTTTATCAGAGGGGTCTGGGTGCTTGTCCCCAATATGGGGTTAGGTAAGATATCTTGGTTAGAACATTTTGTTTAAGAAAAAAAAAAACGATGTGCATTTCCATAGATTTTAATGAAAGCTGGAGGGTCATCACATAGACATCTTTGAAAAATAGCGTTTCGAACTGCAGACTTTTTCATAGTGTGGTGTGTTTAGCTGTAGACTTTCTTTGTTGTTTTACCATGTATATATATGTAAGTGCTGTATATATATATTTTTTGTGTATGCAAAAAATGCAATGATTTCTTCCTTGATGCTGAACTAGTAAATATTCCTCTTCACTCTGTATACCTATTTGTACTCACCACTCTGCAAATGGGACAGGCAGGTGGATGTATGTGGGAAAGTAAAACCAAGAAATAATCTGAAAGCTTATACCAGTTATTTTCAGTTGTCTGTTATGTATAAACTAATTTCAGATCCTTTTAATATTGCAATCACACTTCAAAGTCTTTTCCCCAGCTTGTTTTTTCCTCAACTCTTGACCTCAGACATCGTTGATAAGACTGCAAACTTCGTGGCACGTAATGGCCCGGAGTTTGAGGCTCGTATCCGCCAACATGAACAGAACAACCCCAAGTTCAATTTCCTCAATCCTGGCGATCCCTACCATGCCTACTACCAGCACAAGGTCAACGAGTGTCGCACTGGCAAGACAGGTAATTTCTCTTCCTTTCCAGCTCTTCAAAGCCGTTGAGATGTCAATTCACGTATTTTGAGAATGATGTAGCACAATTTTATTTTGATTTCAGAAAATGAAAGAGAAAAGTTTTATTTTATTTTTCTTATTTTATTTTTGTTTTATTACTGTATTAGGGTCAGAATTTTATTACACGTTTAGACACGGTAGAATAACACACTAAAGGCAATACAGCTTTTGAGATAGAAAAGACGTGAGTATAGGTGAATTTAGGAAATATCCATTAAAAGTGATTTGCCGATACTCCAGGTACTTGAGTAGAATTATATAAAGACATAAGTCAGGTTGTGATAGCCTGACCAGATGACCTGGATATATTCACAAACAGTCTTATTTTGTCTTCAGGGGAAAAAGAACCGACTGCAGTCCCTGGTCTTCGTCCCCCTCAGCAGTCAGTGTCCCAGGCCCAGCAGCAGAAGCAACAGGAATTGTTGCGATCGGCTGTGTTGGAAGCCACAGCTCCCAAGGAACCACCACCAGACTACGAGTTCATTGCAGATCCACCATCAATTTCAGCATTTGATTTGGATGTGGTAAGCATCCTAAGTAATAGTATGCAAACAATCATTGAACATTCTTTGTTATCTTTTCATTCATTTCTGCTTCTCATGTTGATGCAAAACACAAATTCAAAGGATTCTTGAAGAGCCACTACGATCCCTTGCAGTTTTTGAAGAAGTATGTACAAGTTTCATAACCCAGGGGCATTGTTATAAGTAAATTCAAGGTTCATTTAAGTTAGTACCTAAGCTTTGATGTTGGATACATGCAGTGTCCCCTGTGGAATAGTTTTATTCATTTTATTACACATAGATTGCTTTACTAGTACTTAGTCACCAAACAGTCTGTCTCACATACATACCTCATTCTTTGAATTTTTGGAAATAAGAAAGCATTAATTATGCTATTTTGATTATTATCTTCATTATGAAAATCATGATCATTACTATTGCATAAATTCAAAAGATGGGTTAAGTAATCGGATCAGGTAGGTATACTGATTTACTTGTATGTGGCAAAATACTTTTAGAGTCATCTCTGTGTAAACAAAGTTATTACAAAAACACATTTGGCAATGCATGGACTCCTCTTGTCATTAGTCAGATGGTTTTCCATTACAAGGAGTTGACAGGCCTCTTTTAAACTTGGAATTTTTCTTGCAGGTGCGGCTGACTGCTCAGTTTGTGGCTCGTAACGGTCGCCAGTTTTTGACAACGCTCATGAACCGTGAGCAGAGGAACAACCAGTTTGATTTCCTTCGCCCGCAACACTCACTCTTCCAGTACTTCACCAGGCTGCTAGAGCAATACACAAAGGTTCTCATCCCACCCAAAGACCTTATGAAACGTCTGACGGAAGAAGCCCAAAGCTACAAAGCTGTCATGAAACAGGTAAGATAACAGCCTTGCCCCCCATGTATGCTTTGTAGTGATACCTATTAAAGCAGTGTGTTGGAGGAGTTGAAAAATATAGGAATTCTCAAAGGTTGTGCAATGTCATATAAATGAGTTTCAATTTCAGCGTTTCAGTTAGTAGTTGCAACCATTATAACCAACACTTCATATTATGTTTTCATAATATTCTTTTTCAGTCTTATGAAAGAGAAAATATTGTATTAATGAAAAAGAAGTTAAAAAGAAGCCTGTCATACAAGGCAAATCAGCTAACAAAAGTAACATAGCTAGTTTCATTATATTACACCTTACTAATTGAATAAAGAAAACTCAAGTTATTATATGACTTACCACAGGTTAACCAACGAGTGGACTGGGAACGTCACCAGGCAGCTGTAAGGAAACGTGAGGAGGAAGATGCAGAACGGGAGAGACTAGAATATGCAGCTATTGACTGGCATGATTTCTCTGTTGTGGAGACCATTGACTATCAGCCATGGGAAGTTGGCAGTTTCCCCCCGCCCACAACAGCTGCAGAAGTGGGGCGGCGAGTTCTCCTGCAGGAGCGTTTGGAGGAGGGTGTCAATCCAGACACAGACATGGTTCTGGGCAGTGATGATGAGGAAGAACCTGAGGAAGAGCAAGGGGCCCCTGGTGATCATGATGACACCCAGGTGCAAGACATGGACGAAGAGAGCAGTGAAGAGGAGGAATCGGATGAAGAAACGCCTCCGCCACAGCAGCAGACTCACCAAGAGGTCAAGATGCCTCAGCCTCCTCTACCTAGAGAACCACCCCAGCCAGCTCCCGCACCACCTGTTCCTGGGCAGGTGGTGGTTAGGGACTACAATCCAAGGCAGCAACAACGTAATGCTGCAACCACGACTTCTTCAGACCAGTACCTGGTGTCACCAATCACTGGTGAGAGGATTGCACCTGATAAGGTGGGTCAGCATTTGCGCATTAACATGTTGGACCCACGTTGGCTGGAGGACCGCGACCGTCAGTTGGCCGAACGTTCCAATCAGGATACAGTGTTTGCTACTGGAGATTCCATTCGCTCATCTCTGAAATTACTGGCTGAGCGTCGTACTGATATTTTCGGTGCTGGTGATGAAGAAACAGGTATTGGTAAGAAGATAGGAGAGGAAGAAAAGAGGGAAGAGAAAGTGACATGGGATGGTCATACTGGATCTATGGAAGCTGCCACAAGAGCTGCAAGAGCAAATATTTCTATCAATGAGCAAATCCACCAGATTCACAAGGTTAAGGGTCTTCTCCCTGACCAAGAGAAAGAGAAGATTGGTCCTCAGCCGAAAGTACCATCATCGGTTGGTACAACCCAATCTTCACGTCCTGCTCCTCCCCCACCCAAACCTCAGCCTGCTCCACCAAAGCCTCAGCCTCCACCTCCTCCTCCCAAGTCCATTCCTCAACCAGCTCCAGCACCACCACCTCCAAAGCCAGTTGTCACTCCATCACAGTCAATGATGACTGTCAATCTAGGAGGGCCATTGCCTCCAATGGCTCCCATGATGCCACCTGGAGGTGGTGTCATGGTGGTGCCACGACCGCCTGTCATGATGGCTCCACGACCTGGAGGTTTCATGCCAGGACCTGGCACTCCTGTGACTGGATTCATGGGGCAACAGACTCAACCAGCACCTCCAACTGGACCTCAGCCAGGTGTTGGAGCTCCTCCCATGGGTGGTATGGGTGGAGGACCTGAGAAAGATGATGATGAGGGTCCTTCTGCCAAGCGAGCACGCACTGAAGAAAGCCTTGTGCCAGAGGGTGAATGGGCACGTCGCTTCCCTGGCCCAGTCAAGTTCCAGGTGGCAGTGCCTGTGGTTGCAGATAAGCCAGAGTGGCGGCTTGATGGTCAGACTCTTACCCTGAGCCTTCCACTCACTGACCCAGTATCTGTAGTGAAAGCTAAGCTTCATGATATGATTGGGTTGCCTCCTGGTAAGCAGAAGCTTGCTAGGGATGGTTTGTTCTTTAAGGATTCACAGAGTCTGGCCTTCTACAATGTGGGTCATGGAACTGTAATCCAGCTGCAGTTGAAAGAACGAGGTGGACGTAAGAAGTAATATAACAAAGATAATGGACTCACGTTATTTTGTGTGCAGGTGTGTCTGATAGTTTCTTTCAGTATGTTAAGTATTGGGTGACTGTGAGCATGTTTAAGAGTTTAGGTGCAAGCATTCTGAATTACTATATATGTCAGTATATGTATTACTGTGCATTGTATTTGCATGTATGAGTCAATTGTGAATGATTGATCACATTTTTGCATAGAAATAATTAAAGTGCTTACACTTTTTCAATAGTTTAGGTTTAGTATAAGTGACTTCAGTTGTATATCCTGTTTATATAGCACTGTTTCATTTCCCAGTTTTTATATGTAAACATGGAAGCTTTGTGTTAAAATACTACTACACATGAGTATGTGTGAGACCCATACTGTGTTATAATATGCCCACACTAGGTTGAACTGTTGAAAATTATCATCTTAATTTAGAAAATAATAGTTTGTGTTAAATATATTGAGAAATTTTGTGTGTCATTGGGGTAAAAAAAGGGTTTTGTGTGTCTTTGACAGACAGTGATGGCATATTTGCCATTAAGGTAATTGCTTAAAACTAAGCCTGTTTAATAAATTATTTTGGAATAGAAATTAAATTAAAACTAAAACATAATGCTGCATTTTTTATTAAGCAAGAGATGCAATAAATACAAGATATATAAATTACACATTTGACATTCAACTGTTATATTATATATATTGAGTACTCAAGTGAAAAATGCTAAATTGTTCACATATGCTTTTTGTATCATATTAGATAAAAATAAAAAATATCTTAATAAATATGAGGTATTGTAATAACCATAACAAGACAACAGTAGAATTGCCTGTACAGTGATTTTACAGTATCTTACAGGTGTTACCTTGTAGCCTCAAGGACAGAATTGCATTGTACATACTATGTTCATATGAAGGTACATGTTTGCATAGAGTATCAGTGGAGGGAACAAGTTTAAGAATAAATAAAAAACTGTCATGGACCTTTCATGATTTATACATCTGACTTGCAAAAATGTGCTGGTATTCCAAAACATTCTATTACAAAATATTAAAAGAAAATTTCACACAGAATTATATATTGTTTTTAGAATTAGATCTCAAAAAATATTTTAGGACAATCATGAATGGAAAAATAGAATTCCATGGCAGTTCATTAAAAAATAAGACCCAGTTTATACAGATTGAACTTTCAAAAATTAAAAAAGTTTACAATCACAGGTCAAACTATAAAGAAAGGACTTCTACTTGCTACAGACAGATATATTAATATTCTGCATATAAACTGTAGCTTGTGCTGTTAATCCTTTAAATACTATACTATCATACAATAAATGACTGTCGAAACTTAACATTTTAATTGTAATAAAGAATTTAAAAATCCTCCCAACACAATACAATACCATAGTGCTATATGACCTTTGATGTCTAGCACATTTATTTTCTTGTCATTATTACTTACTTACTTGTGCTGTTAAGATGCAGTATTTGAAAAATGACTTGAAACTAAGTATTTTAATTATTTGAAATCACTTTTTCTACATACTTTTGTGTGCATTAATACACTTTTGCATATAGTTGTGCATTTAGGAATAAGCATATAACAAAGAGGCACTTGAGTTTGTGAGAATGTGGCTGATAACTGAATCAAGAAACAAGAAGGAATCAAAGAAAATAGAAATACAAGAACATTTCATAGTGTTTGACTGTTAGTTTTAAAGAAATTGTCACATCATGGTAAATTTAATAGTAAAAGATCTCAATTTTTTGGAATAAATGCATTTAACGTTTCATTTAAGTAAAAATGCACACATAAAAATTAAAACTGTATTGAAAATCCCTTCTTTGGTACAAAAATACAATATATACAGCAATTTCTATTATAATCTCTGGACGAACTGGACGGACATTTGTTTTCCATATTGCATAAAATGATACATAATTACAATTTATGAAAAGTCTAAAAGGCATTGAACATTTATCAAACATTATTAATAAAGAATACAAGACATTTTTTTTTTTTTTTTTTTGTATTTGAACTAATTTCAACAATAAGGTGAAAATATGACCAATACTCAGAAACTTTTCCATGTTATTTATACGTGTCAGGCAGAGTCAAGTTCCCTTTGACATAGGCACATTAATGTAATGTTATTCCGATAAGTGGTTATCATCACTGATACCACTCTCTGCTAGGCAATAATGGGACAAGCACAATTTCATCCACAAATTTTGCATCTTTAACTTCCTCTATTTCTAACATATCATAAAAGAACTTTATACTTTTTATAGTTACAGATACAATTTGATAAATAATGGATATTCATAAAACAAAGTATGGGTCACTCGACAGAAAAGGAGTATTGATTTCAGTATCAGCTAAAAGATAGGCATCCATTTTAGTATAAGGATTGGCCTGTCTCGATATTAGCATATGAATGGAAACAGCCACAGTAAGAATTGAAAATGAAAGTAACATTTCACCCTCATCAAGGGTTCCTCATCAAACTAATCAAATATATGAGCTGTTCATTGATTCGTCTATTGAGGAACTCTCAACAAGTCTGAAAGGTGCTCATTTTCAAATTTATTTTTGTGTGCACATTAGTATTTATATTTGTGTTCATATTAGCATATTTCTGGTTTCTAAACTAACAAGCAAAATATGCATGGAATTTATACACATGCATTAGAGCTAGATGTAATAGAATGAAAATTATTATAAAAAAAAAAAAAAAAAAAAAAAAAAAAAAAAAAAAAAAAAATCTAAAGTATAGAACATGTGTCACTCCTTTATCAAGTAGAGAATCAAATGGTGTGCTGCAATGAAAAATAATACAGGAACTTTATTACCAGCTCTCTATGGTGGCTTTGTGCATAACTATGCATGTTGAAAACCAAATAGATTCACATTTTACTGATATGCTGTTAAGACTCATGGAATTTCTAAGCAGCTCTCTAACATTGCTTATACATGTGCACGATAACCTGTGACCAGAAGAAAAATTGCAGCAAAAAGTTGTCATTTTCCCAAGTTATTTGCTCAAACATTGGGAAAGAAAAATGGTGCAACTGGATATTAAGAACTTTCTCGGAAAAAATTTACTTAATGTTTTAATTGCACTGATTGTGCATAAAAGCTGATTATTAATGCAGTTATCTTAATATCTATTCATAAATTCATATATATTGATTACACAATAAACCTTTACAATGAGCAATCAAATAAATACATGCAGAAACAAAAGCTTTCATCATTATGGGGAGACAGGCAGCTCATTAAAAAAAACCTTTTCAAAATAACTTATGCAAGTACATAAAAACTGAGGGAAATCTTCAGAAGATCTGTTGGGAGAATGGGATGGATGAGCGCTGTGAGTCACTGTAATAATGTACAATATATATACTCCCATACAATAAATGTATTGATAAATCATATTGATAATAATGTACAATATTTATACTCCCATACAATAAAGGTATTGATAAATTATACGAAAGTACCTGAATTGACCCATCAGTCCATTAAATCTGGGTGAAGGGAATGTCTTGTTATGAAAAAGTCTAGCCAAGGGGTACAGATCCTCCACCTCCTGATACTCCTCCTGATACTGCACCCCTCCCTCTAATTCCTTATCCCCTCGCCCCTTCCCCTTCAGATTCTCCAAAACGCACCGTAACCGTCATCACTCGTAGATCCACTAAGTAATAGCTCTCCTAAATTGGAATATTCAATGACCTTCGTCATATCCTTCCTTCCTAAAACCCATACATTATCTGCCTCCAGGAGACTTTTCTTACACATCCTCCTATACCAATTCCCAATTCCCCTTTGTAATGTCCCTCTTTCAGTTCCATATATTCTGTTCTCCTGTCTATGCTTTGCTACAGCCCACACCTCTGCTTTCCCCCACCTATCCTCCCTTCACCAACCTCCCAACCTATCACACATCCTTACGGAATCCCACACTTTCGGCTTTGACAACCTGTTCTCCTTCCTCAGATGCATACATATCCTTCACTTGATCTAATCCCCTTACCTAACCCTACCTTAACCCATTCACTCAAGTCCTTTACCCATCCTTAACCTTTCAATATTACTATAGATAGTTGATGCATAGCAACTAGCACCCTTCACCATCCTTTACTGTACTTTTCTATAGTGCTATATGGCCTTAGATTTAATTTGCTTTTTTAACCATTAACCATTAGCCATGGGGTAGATGACAGTAATGTTCTGTTATGGAAAAATTTGGATAAGGGTTGGGGTGACTTGGAGCATCTTGCCATGGAATACATTGCCAAGTAGTGGGTGATGGGGACAGATCATGATTGCGCAAAGTATTTGGAGGGAGAGAGACTTCTCAGGCTTTCAGGAAGGGACTTCTGCATTATTTTTACCAGTTCAGGATGGTGGAGTGTACCATGTGTGAGCTGTGCCTACTAGAGGGCCGTTTGTAGGGAGGCCAGACCATAATGTTCACTTGCACAAACCTATTCCTGTCAGTCGTTAATGGCAGTGCAGGTTGTATCATGGTATATTGGATAATACCAAAACATTTTTTAATAATGCAAATACCACAAAGTTACATATCATTACTGTTATTGCAGTGTAAACTACTTAGATAAGATGGTGATTGCTCAACAAAAACTGTCTGTCTGTTGCCACCATCTCGATACAACATAAATGACAGATACAGACCCCACAAAATGGCAAAATAGCAATAACATATTTGCAGAAAAATAATTAATAATACTGCAAAGAGGAGACAAACAGTCTTGATACCAGGCATGACTGAGTGTGGGCCGGGCCTATAAGCTACACACCTGGGAGAGAGGCCATAAAAGTAAGCCTAACACACTGATTCTCATCCATGTATGAGAACGAAGCAGCCAGATCTTATGAGTTAAACTGCAATGCTTTCTTTTTAGTAAATTTTTAAAACTAAGCCGCTTCTGTGCCCTTCAGAACAAAAGGAAAAATCTGACGGAAGCTTTAATGCATATACAACATTAATACTTTAAACAATCACAGTCTTAGCACCCTAATACATGTAAAGTGTACACGTATTTTCTTTTTAATGTTTCACTCCATTGATGAGTTCCATACTATCACTTCTCATGCATCAGGAGGAAACAAGAAAAAAAAAAAGTATCATAGCACAAAAACTGCTAAACTACACGACCGTAAACAGTGAATTAGATTATGGAGAAGAGTAATAAATAATGTTAGCATGCAGAAGTATCTTAAATGTATTAAGTCGGAGTATTATCACCGCATCACTAGACATGAGATGAAGGGAGGCACCTATGTTGTGGAACAGGCTCCCACAGCTTTCAAAGAGATCATTCTCTGGAGAAAAAGTGCATATGCTGCATATCTGTAATGTTAAGTATGCAATATTCCTCTGTGTTATTATCTAATTTTGCATATAACAAATATCTTAAAGAGCAAGCTTAACACATTCTCTATGTATTATTACTACTATTTTTCTTTTTACATCTGCATATATTCTTATTTTCATTCATTTGTTCAAAGTGAAAGCCTATTAGCATTTTGCCTTGAAAATGTCATTCTGACAAATGCCATTGCTTATGGAATGTTCAAAGAGAGTAATCTGATGACTAGTACTGGTATTAACCCAAACTCCTGAAGATTTGGGAGATAAAAGTTAATAGGATTTGCAACTGTGATAAATGAGTGAATCAAATACAAAGATTTCAAGGAAAAAGTCATCTAAGTGAAATGTAAAAAACAAAAAAGACAACATAACATATCATTAAAGTAAGATGTGAGTATATGCTAGAGGTGACCATATGAATAAAAGTAAAACTACAACATAAACAAAATAACAAACAACCAAAAAACAAAAAACATACAAAAAAGAATATTTAGATAC
>NW_027213396.1:112500-115000 GCF_042767895.1 Penaeus vannamei | reverse complement strand
GAGGGAGTGGGGTAGGGAGGGAGGGAGGGGGGAGGGAGGGGGGAGGGAGAGCAGTTATCTGAGCATGCGTGTTCCTGCCAATAGCTGACGCTCGTACATCAGTCTCGCCGACCTAGCGATACCTGCCTACACACAAAACTACACTTCTTGATTTACATGGTCCGCGCGCCGAGCTATTCTGAGCCTTATTTCTCACCTCATTAGGGGTTATTGTCCCGTTGGGCCGCGGCGGAGACTATGGGCCTTATGGAAGGGCGGAGTTGGGGTCAAAATGGCGTATCTACGGAGAAATAATGGTGTTTTGGGGTGAGGGATGCTCGGGGTGGGAGAGGAGGGTAGGGGATGGAGGGAGAGGGGGGGAAGGGAAGGGGATGGAGGGAGAGGGAGAGAGTAGGGGAGGGAGGGGAGAGTAGGAGGGTCTTACAGTGTCAGGTGATGCTATTTCCTGAAGGTTTTCCTATTATTCTTACGATTTCTAGTTGACACTTAAGGGCCACGATTTATGCTAGTTGGAGACCGCGAGCTGGTGGATTTTTTGAGTGTTTGGTCTCGCGGTCTCTACGATGGATTTATTTGGGCTGAGGAATTTTCAGACATGAGCCAAGACTCGCGAACAAAAGGTTTATTACTGCAAAAATATTTTCGACTTTTGTATTACTGCCTCGGCGATAACGACTCGGAGATAAGATACTCATTATCAGGTTAACAACTCGTGCTGTTTGTTTTGGGGGAGTTTTATTTATAGGTCGTGAGTGCTTTTTTTTTTTTTTTTTTTTTTTTTTTTGGAAATTTTGGAATCGATTGGTTACGAATCATGGATATGACGGATGATAATGACAATAAAAAGATGCGAAAGATTGTTAAAGCTATTGTTTTTATTTATTATTATTATTATTATTATTATTTGAGATTTTGAGATTTTGGAATCGACTGGTTACGATTCATGGATATGACGGATGATAGTGATAATAAAAAGATGCGAATTTTTTTTAAAGCTATTGTTTTTATTATCATTATTGTTTTTGTGAATATTGCTTTTATCACTTTGATTATTATTACCATTGTTTTAATTATTTCTATTTTTATTATATTCATAATCATTACTATTATCAATATTATTATAATTCTTATTATCATTACTATTATCATTTTTCTTATCATTATCATTTTTATTTTTCTTATCATTATTGTCATTACGATTATCAATATTATTATTATCATTACTATTGTTGATATTATTATTATCATCATCATTATGATTACAATTTTGATATCATTATTCATCTATGAAGATTATCATTATAAGCATCATCATCATTATTATTAATATTATGATCATTATCATTATTATATATTTTATTACCATTATCATTAATCATGTTTGTTATTATCATTGTTATTCCTATTCTAATTTCTTCCTATTATTATCAATATTTTCATTATCTTCCTCATTATTATTATCATTATCATTATTATCATCATAATTATTATCATTAGTGTTATTACTATTTTTGTTTTTATTACTATCATTATCATTATCATCATCATTGGTATCAATATTATTATAATCATCATTATCATTAATATTATCATTATTATGATTATTGCCATCATTATCATCATCATAGCTTTTGTTATCATTGTTATTTTTATCTAAAATGAAACTAATAATAATAACAATTGTTTTTTTATAATTATTATCATTATTTCCGCTATAATATTATTGTAATTATTATCATTACCCTGATTATTACCATCATCAATATCATTGCTATTATTAAAATAATTGTAATTTCTGCTATCATCATCACTGTTATTATTATTGTTGTTGTTGTTATTATTACTATTATTACAATCATTATCATTATTAACGTTAATGTCGCTATCTTTTTCATTGCTATTATTATTGTCATCTTTCAAACCATTAACTTATTCTTGTTACTATCATCATCATCATCATCATCATCATCATCACCATTGCTGTAATTACTAATTCTTGCATTATCGGTTTAATTATTGTCATTATTATCATTATCTGTATCATTATTGTTATTGTTATTATCATTATCATTATTATTATCATTTCTATTAATTACTTTTATCATCATCATTGTTTTTTTGTTGTCGTTATTATTTTAACATAATTATCACCATCATTATTACTATCATTATCATTATTATTGTTATTATTATCATCATTATTATTATTATCAAAATTATCATAATAACAATGCCAATAACGATAATGATAATAATAATAATAATAATAATAATAATAATAATAATAATGATAATGATAATAATAATTATAATAATTATTATTATCATCATTATTATTGTTAATGTTATCATCCTTAGCATCATTATCTTTATTATCATCAGTATCATTATTGTTATTATTATTGACATCATTATCATTATTATCACTATTATCATTATCAATATTATCCTCATTATTATTATTATTATCTTTGTTATTATTAGTATTAGTATTAGTATA
>NW_027213396.1:102500-110000 GCF_042767895.1 Penaeus vannamei | reverse complement strand
GAAAATATTGTTTTTGTATCGATTCGAAAACGTTGATATCTATTATTGATTCATAATTCGAAGGCTTTGATATGATTACAGATTATAATTATAATCTTATATAATTATAAAACATTGATATAATTATATAAATAATTCGAAAATATAGATAGGAGGACAGTCGTAATTCGAAAACATTGTAACTGCATCAATTCTGAAACACTGATATGAGTAGTGATACATAATTCGAAAACATTGATATGATTACAGTCATATTTCGAAAACCTTGATGTTTACTTATAATTTCAAAACACTGATTCGATTGGTCATAATTCGAAAACATTGATATGATTAGTCACAATTCGAAGACTATAATTACAGTTATGATTCGAATAAGTTGATATAATTAGAGATACGTAGATCCGCACATACAGAAACATACATATGTCTGGCTTTTTATGTCCGTATCTATATCTATATATTTTTCTATAGGTATATCTATATCCATATCTGTGTATGTATCTTTATCTATCTATCTTTCTATATCTACTAATCTGTCTTAATCGATGTCTATTATTATGTTTGTATCTATCTCTCTTCCTATCTATCCATATTATCATTATTATCATTATCATTATTACTTCCGTCATCATTATCCTCATTACCATCATAATTACTCATTTTTCCCTCCTTCCCCTCACCCCCTTTTCCCTCTGGTCATTTTTCTTCTCTCTTCCTTTCCTTGTCAATTCTCTTCCTGTTTTACGCCTATCCCTTCCGTCCCTCCCCCCCCCCCCACCATATATTTCTTTCTTCTTCCGGTTTTGTGTTATTTTTTCTATTTCTTTTGTTTCCCCTACGCCTTTGGACACCGTTCCCTAAATTCCTACTCGGTACGTGGTTGCTTAAAGAGATGTATGTGCGTCTGTGTGTGTATTATATATCGAAAACATATGATATGATATGCACAGTCATATTTCGAAAACCTTGATGTTTACTTATAATTTCAAAACACTGATTCGATTGCAGTCATAATTCGAAAACATTGATATGATTAGTCACAATTCGAAGACTATAATTACAATTATGATTCGAATAAGTTGATATAATTAGAGATACGTAGATCCGCACATGCAGAAACACACACATGTAGAAACGCATACATGTACACCTACGTAATCACATACACATAGATACGTTAGTACATTTGCGTATGTCTGTCTGGCTGTTTATGTCCGTATCTATATCTATATATTTTTCTGTAGGTATATCTATATCCATATCCATATCTGTGTATGTATCTTTATCTATCTATCTTTCTATATTTACTAATCTGTCTTAATCTATGTCTATTATTATGTTTATATCTATCTCTCTTCCTATCTATCCATATTATCATTATTATCAAAGTCATTATCATTATTACTTCCGCCATCATTATCCTCATTACCATCATAATTACTCATTTTTCCTCCTTCCCCTCACCCCCTCTTCCCTCTGGTCATTTTTCTTCTCTCTTCCTTTCCTTGTCAATTCTCTTCCTGTTTTACGCCTAACCCTTCCGTTCCTCCCCCCCCACCATATATTTCTTTTCTTCTTCCGGTTTTGTGTTATTTTTTCTATTTCTTTTGTTTCCCCTTTCGCCTCTGGAATTTCCCGTTCCCTAAATTCCTACTTTTCTGATGCGTGGTTGCTTAAAGAGATGTATGTGCATATGTGTGTGCGGTTGTATTACACACACACACACACACACACACACACACACACACACACACACACACACACACACACACACACACACACACACACACACACACACACACACACACACACACACACACACACACACACACACACACACACACACACACACACACGCTGATTATTCATCGAAGTGGCCACACCTATGGAAGTGAGGCAGTATTTACCCGTTCTTTCAACACAACAAATATCTATCATATTTGCATATACTTGAAATATGAAAAGGCTTAATGTTCTAATAATATATGCATGACAAGTAAATCTAATGAAAATCTGCAAAATCGTTAAGACTTATGAGTTGCTAATGGAAGTAATGGAGTGACTGAGCTAATTCTATTTTTGCGAAAACCAAACAATGATTCACACACACACACACACACACACACACATATATATTATATATATATTTATAAATATATATATATATATATATATATATATATATATATATATACATATATATATATATATATATATATATATATATATATATATATATATATATATATATATATATATATATATATATATATATATATATATATATATATATATATATATACATATATATATATATATATATATATATATATATATATATATATATATATATATATATATATATATATATATATATATATTTATATATATATATATATAAGAAGGTAGATATATATATATATATATATATATATATATATATATATATACATATATATATATATATATATATATATATATATATATATATATATATATATATATATATACATATATATATATATATATATATATATATATATATATATATATATATATATATATATATATATATACATATATATATATATACACATTTATATATATACATATTTGTATTTAACACTATTATCATTGCTATCTATATCATCGTTATTATTATCATTGTTATCATCCTTATTGTCATTATCATTATTGTTGCTTTTGTTGCTGTTTGCGGTATTGCTATTACCCTTACTATTACTCATTGTTATCATTATTATTAGGTTATTGATGTTGTTATCACTATCATTATCATTGTTGTTATTTTTGATAACATCATGGTTATTATGATTATTATTGTTATCATTGCTATCATTGTCTTTGTTATTATTGTTGTTATCATTATCCGTGTTATAAGTTGTTATTGTCATCAATACTATTACCATTGTTATTATTGTTATCATTATTATTGTTATTGTTATCATCACTATTACTCACACTGCTATTATTATTATTATTATTATTATTATTATTATCATTATTATTATTATTATTATTATTATTATTATTATTATTATTATTATTATTATTATTATTATTATTATTATTATTATCATTATTATTATTATCATTATTATTATTATTATTATCATTATTATTATTACTACTATTGTTAGTATTATTATTATCATTATTATTATTATTGATATTATCATTATTATTATTACTATTATTATTATTATTATTATCAATATTATCATTACTATTATTATTATTATTACTATTATTATTATTATTATTACTATTATTATTGACAACATTATCATTATCATTATCCTTATTGATACTGTTATTGTCATTCATAGTTATCATCATCATCATTATCTTTCTTATCATCATTATTGTTATTTCATCATTGTTATTAGTATTGCTATCTTTATTGTCACCATTATCCTTGTATAATTATTACAGTCATTATCAATATTGTCATTTTCATTATTATCTCTCGTAGTAGTAATGATAGTATTGATATAATGTTAAGCACTGATATTGTAAGTAGTAGTAGTAGTAGCATATTATTATTATCGCAGTTCTTATCATTGTCATTGTTATTAATATTGTCAGTATCATCAATTGTATCATTATCAATAAACTTGTCTTGTATAAAGTTCCATCATCATATTGTTATGTTCTGACGTCATAATCATAATTAGTTTCTGTGTTTTTTCTTCTTATTTTCTTTATTTTCTTCTTTATTCTTATATATTTTTTTTTCTTCTTTTCCTCTATTATTGTCTATTATCTATTCTCTTGGTTTCGTCTCTCTATTCCTGTTCCTCTGTTCACATTCTCTCTGTATTTCTATTCTCTTTATATTCTCTTTCTTGCCTTCTGTATTTTATTTCTTGCCTTCTTTCCCTCTCCCCTCACCATCTTCTCCCCTTCTTTACCTCTTCTCTCTCTTTCCCTCTTCGTTCAGTTAATCATATCCCCTTTCTCTTTCATTGTGCTTATATATTTTCTTTTTTCTTTCCCTCCCTCCTTTACCCCTTAATTTAACTCTTCTCCCTCACTTGCCCTTTCTCTGCCCCCCTTATCTCTCTTCCCCTCACCCACTCCAGTCCCTCTCCCCTCCCCACCCCCCACAACAACTCCCTCTTCCCTTTTTCCCCCTATACCTTCCTCCTCCTTCTCTCCTTCTTCCCCCAGCACATCCTCTATTACGCGCCCTTGTATTTCTCCTCCTTTTCCCTCCTTGCAAACATTTACACTCTACCCTTTCCTCTTCCTTTTCCCCTCCCTCCTCCCTCTTTCTTCCCCTTCCTCCCTCTTCTCCTCCCTCCTCCTTCCCTCTTTCCCTCCCCTCTCCTCCTTCCTCCCTCTTTCTCCACTCCCTCTTCCTACCCTCCTCCCTCCCCCCCCTCTTCCCCACACCCCTTTCTCCCTCCTCCTCCCACCCACCCTCTTCCTCCTCCCTCCTTCCTCCTTCCCTCTTCCCCTCCCTCCTCCCTCTCTCCCTCTTCCCTCTCCCTCCTCTTCCCCCCTTCCCCCTCTCTCACTCTTCTCCCTTCCTCCCTCTCCCTCCCTCCACCTCCCCCCTCCCTCACTCTTTCCCTCTTCCCCTCCTCTTTTCCCACCCTCTTCCCCACGCTCCTCCCCTCCCTCCTCCCTCCCTCCCTCCTCCCCTCTGTCCCTCCTCCCCTCTGTCCCTCCATCTCTGACGTCACAAAGTCCCTCCGCTTACGTCCAAAATTGCAGTGTTTTCGGTCTCCATTTTGGCTTATTACCCCCTCGTTCGCGTAGCAGCGGATTCACGTGGATTGAATACGGATCTTGGGGCATGTGATGACTGCAACATCTTCTTCCTTGCTGTGTTGTTGTTGTTGTTGTTGCTAGTGGCGATGGAGATGATGTTACCGTGGTAGTAGTAGTAGTAATAGTAGTAGTAGTAATAGTAGTAGTAGTAGTAGTAGAAATAGTAGTGGTAGTAATAGGAGTAGTAGTAGTATTAGTAGAAATAGTAGTGGTAGTAGTAGAAGTAGTAGTAGTAATAGAAGTAGTAATATTAGTAATAAAAGTAGTAGTAGTAGTATTTGCAATAGTAGTAGTAGTAGTAATAGTAGTTGCAGTAAAAGTAGTAGTTGTAGTAATAATAGTGGTAGTAATAGTAGTAGTAGTAGTAGAAGTAGTAGTAGTAGTAGTAATAGTAGTAGTATCCACCTATCCTCCCTCATTCTCTTCTCCCTATCCTTCTCATTTCCCCCTTCCTCCAACCCTCCTCTCCTACCTCCCTCCCCTATTCGCCCCTCCTCCTACCCTCCCTTCCTTACTACTTCCCCTTTTCCTTTCACCCTCCCTCCCTTTCCCTCCTCCCCTCTCACCTTCCCCCTCCTTGTCTCCCTCCCTACCACCCTCCTTCTTACCTTCCCCCTTCTACCCACCCACCTTCCCTCCCTTTACCCCTTCCCTTCATCCTCCCTCCCTCCCTTTTACCCCTTTCCACTTCCCTCCCGAAGGCATTCCTGGAGATGCTTTCTTCTCCCTCCCTCCCTTTACCGCCTCCTCCCCACCCTCCCTCCCTTCATCCTCCCTCCCTCTCACCTTCCCCCCTACACCCACCCTCCTTCCCTCCCTCCTTCCCTCTACCCCCTTCTATCCACCCCCATCCTCACTCCCCCTCCCTCCCTTCCTCCTTCCCCCTTCCATCCCTCCCTCCCTCCCTCGCTCCCTTCCCTCTACCCCACACCCCTTCTATCTACCCCACCTTCTCCACACCCTCCTTCCCTCCCTCCCTCCTCCCCTCCCCTATCACCCTTACCCCCTCCTTACCCTCCACTCCTCTCCCTCCCTTCCCTCTACCCCCTTCTATCCACCCCCACCCTCCCACACCTCCTTCCCTCCCTCCCTCCCTCCCTCCCTCCCTCCTTCCCTTCTCCCCTCCTCCCCCTTTCCTCCTTCTCCCATTCCCTCCCTCCTCCTTCCCTCCCTCCCTTCCTTCCCTCCCTCCCCTCCCTCCCCCTCCCCCTCCCCCCCTTCCCTACACCTCCCCCCAAGGCATTCCTGGAGACGCTTCCATGAAATCGCAGTTCGATCGGAGAGACAATTAAAACGAAATTAATCTCCTGAAACCAAGAATCTCTGTCTGTTTTTTTTTTTTTTTTTTTTTTTTTTTTTTTTTTTTTTTTTTTTTTTTTGCTTCTTTCAATCTTTGTTTCTTTTTCTTTTGGCTTTGATGAAGGAAATTGAGAATGTGTATGTCACCCTTTGAAGCGAGTTTATTTTTATGCACACACACACACACACACACACACACACACACACACACACACACACACACACACACACACACATACACATATACACATATATATATATATATATATATATATATATATATATATATATATATATATATATATATATATATATATATATATATATATATATACATACATACACACACACACACACTCCTTCACCCTTCTCCTCACTCATTCATCATCTTCTCAAGCTCTCTCATTTTCTTCATCTTTCCTCATCTTTCTTTCACTCTCCTTTATCCAGTATTTAACCATTTCCATCCCCATCCAGTCCACCCCCCCTTCCCCATATCCAACCACCCCCAACCCTCCTCATCCACTCCCATCTATCACTCCCCATTAAGTTTCACAGTCTCCACCATCTCACTTCATCCACCCTTCCCTCCATCCTTCACCCCCTCTCTTTATCTCCCTCCGCCCATCCGTATCCTCATCCTCCCTCATCCATACTCCTCCTTCAACTCTCTTGCTTCTCTTCCTCCTCCTCCTCTAATTCTCTTACCTCTCTTCCTCATCCTCCTTCACTTTTCCTCAGTTTTCCTCTACCTCCATCCCTTCACCCACTGTTCATCCTTCCCCATTCTTCCTTCTCCCACCCATCCTCTCATTTTCTTATTCTTCCTCATCCACGCTTACCCACCTATCTTTCCCACATTCACTCTCTACTCACTCTCCTCATCCACTCTCATCCACTCACCCCCACCAATTCACTTAATCCGACCCTCCATCCATCCTCCACTCACTTCTCCTTTCCCCCTTCTTTCCCCATTCCCCCAGGTCACTCCCTCCCTCCTTCGTTCTCCCTCAAACTCCCTCCTCCCTCCCTCACCCTCTGTTGTGTGGTGCAGCGGTAGCGTCCTCGTCTTGCAAGCTGGCTGACCCGCGTTCAAATCCCGCGCTGCCAGAGGATGGTGAACCCCGGCCATTCCTCGCTCACAGGGGGTAGTTTAGAATCAATTTAATCAGGGAGATTGTCATACTGAATATCACATTTAGTATGACAATCTCCCTCATTGATGAAATAAAATAAAAATAAAATAAATAAAATAAAATGATGAAATAAAATGAAAGTAAACAGGCAGATTATCATAACAAATGTGGTATTCATTGTCACAAATGGAATTCAATGAATTATTATATATTTGTTTATGATTTATGTATTTATTTATTTTTGCTCACAGGGGGTGGTTTAGAATTA
>NW_027213396.1:75000-80000 GCF_042767895.1 Penaeus vannamei | reverse complement strand
GGGAGGGAGAGAGAGTGAGAAGGGGGAAGGAGGGAGGAGAGAGAGAGAGAAGGGGGAGGGAGGGAGAGGGCGTAGGGGGGGAGGGAAAGAGAGAGGGAGAGGGGGGTAAGGAATGAGAGGCAAGGAGGAGGGAGGGAGAAAAGAGAGAGAGAGAGAAAAGAGTGAGGGGAGGGGGAGGAAAGAGAGAGAGAGAGAGAGAGAGAGAGAGAGAGAAGAGAGAGAGAGAGAGAGAGAGAGAGAGAGAGAGAGGAGAGAGAGAGAGAGAGAGAGAGAGAGAGAGAGAGAGAGAGAGAGAGAGAGAGAGAGAGAGAGAGAGGGAGAGATAGAGGGAGAGGAGAGAGAGAGAAGTCAGACAGATAGACAGACGAAGAGAGAGAGAGAGAAAAGAAGGGATGACGATGGACTAAGGAAAACGGATAAGAATGTGGAGGAAGAAGGAAGAGGAAGAAATGGAAGAAGAAGAAGGAAAAGAAAAGAAGAAAGGAATGGGAAGGGAGGGAAGAAAAGAGAGATTCGAGAAAAGAAAGAAATAAACAAAATAGACGAAAGAAGGGGAAGGAGAGAATATTAAGAAAAACAGAAGACAAAGAAAAGTAGAATAAAAGACAAGTGAAAAATAGGGATAGGATCAGAAAACAAATAAGCAAATAGATAGGTAAGGTAGAATCGATAATAATAAAAACGGTAACAATAATGGGGATAATCATAGTAATGATAATAATAACACTAATCATTATTACTACTATGATTATAATTATGATAATGATAATGATAATAATGTCGAGGATATTGATAATGATTATGGTGATGATAATGATAGTAATAATGATAATGATAATGATAATTATGGTAATGATTATGATAATGATAACTATAATAATAATGATAATGATAATAGTAATAGTAGTAGTAGTAGTTGTAGTAGTAGTAGTAGTAATAATAATAATAATAGCGATAATAATGATTATAATGATAATGATAATAATAATTATTATAATACTACCAATAATACCAATATCAGTAATGATAAAAATAATAATAACAATACGAATAATAAAGATAATAACACCAACAATGATGATAAAAAGACAAAGAAGAAAAACACAAACCAAACCGCCATATCCTGTACCTGTATAAGGGAGCAGGGCGTAGTCTACCTTTATAAGGGTAAAGGGAGCCGAGACACCAGAAATTCATGAGGGTGAAATAAGAGAGTATATGTGAAGGGGGAAGGGGGAAGGGGGGACGTGGGAGGGAGAGGGAAGGGGGTGGGGTGGAGGGGAGCTAAGGGAGAGCAGGGAGGAGGTATGGGAGAGGGAGTTGGAGGGGGGTTGGGGAGGTAGGGGGTTGGGGGTAAGGGGGAAGGAGACAATGCTTATGGCCGATGTGTTATGTTGACAGCCTCATATATACGAGGGTTTCTCGGTCTCTTCTCGGTCTCTGTCTCTCTCTCTCTCTCTCTCCCTTTCTCTCTCTCTCTTCCTCTCTCTCTCTCTCTCTCTCTCTCATCTCTCTCTCTCTCTCTCTCCTCTCTCTCTCTCTCTCTCTCTCTCTCTCTCTCTCTCTCTCTCTCTCTCTCTCTTTCTCTCTTTATCTCTCTCTCTCTCTCCGTCTATCACTCTCTCTCTCTCACTCTCCCCTATCTCTCTCTCGCTCTCTCTCTCTCTCTCTCTCTCTCTTTCTCTCTCTCTCACGCTCTTTCTCTGCCAATCTTTCTGTGTGTGTGTGGATATATGCGTGTATTTGTGTATGTACGTGTATGCATGTATGTATATGTTTACCTCCACGTATGAGAGTTTGTGCTAACATACCCATACCAGTCAACAAACATATCATACACCAAATACACGAACATTCACACACACACATACAAACCTCCCCTTTACCCCTCCCTACCCCATTCATTCATATATTCACCCGCTTATCAACATACCTGTATAGACACATATGTTAACACCCACGCCATAAAGTGACCACATGTTAAATTAGCGAGGACACACCACAAACAAACAGAGGTGGGAGGCGAGGAGGACTGGTAAGGAATGTGAGAGAGAGGTGGAAGACGGTAGGTGGTAGAGAGGTGATAGGCTAAGGAAGGTGGAAGAGAGGTGGAAGACGAGAGAGAATGAGTATTATGGTTGTAAAAAAAAAGTGGAAGAGAGGTGAAAGGGGAAGAATTGGTAAAAAATGGTGTCAGAGATGTTGGAAAGCGAAGAAAAGGGTATTAGGATGGTGACAAAAAGGTAAAAAGAGGTGAAAGGTGAAGCAAATTGGTAAGATATGGTGTCAGATAGGTGTCAAAAAGGTGGAAAGCGAAGAAAATGGTATTAAGATGGTGGCAGAAAGAGGAAGATAGGTGAAAGGTGGAGAGAATTGGTAAAAACATGGTCCCAGAGAGGTGGAAATTGAAGAAAATGGTATTAAAATGGTGACAGAAAGGGGAAGAGAGGTGGAAGGCGAAGAAAATTAGTAAAAATGGTGGCAGAAAGATAGTACGAGAAGAAAGATGGCAGACGAAGAATGCCAACATATAGGTGTCAAGCGATGAAAGGTGGCACAAAAGCAGCATAAAAAAAGTGGCAGAAACACCACATCTCACAGCAGGCAGTATTTGCAGTGAATGAAAGAAGGACTTAACACAGAAGGTACCTGTTCTGAGCGTGGTATGACCTTGGTATCATAAAAAACAAATTTTGATATTTATATTCGTATTGTCTTTAAAGAGGACATTTAATTTTCCTTTCCTTTATTTATTCCATTGTGTATTTTGCACTTAATGTATCAAGATATGTATGTGTGTATGTATGTAAGTAAGTATTTCAATTTGTATGTATGTATGTATGTATGTATGTATGTATGCATTTATGTATGTATGTGTGTATACATTTATGTTTGTATGTATGTATATATGTATGTATGTATGTATTAAAATAGATACTTAGAACGGAAGAAGGAGTAAGAAAAGAAGAAAGAGAAGGAGCAGAAGAGAAGGATAGATAATGAAAAAGAACAATGAAAATACAGATGAAAATGAGACTGAGAAAAATAGTGAAAAAGAATCTAACAGAGTGAAAGAAAATGAGAATGAGAAAGATAATGATTAAGTAATTAAACCGAAAGTGTAGAAGAAAAATGAGAAGGAGAAAGAGAGGGTAATGGAAGAGAGGAAGAAAATCAGAAAGCGATAGAATGTGTGAATGAAAAGGAGAAACAGAAGGAAAGAAGGAGAAAGGGAAGGGGAGAAAGAAAAAAAAAACAACGAACAATAAAGGAGAAAGAGAAGAATAAAGGTAGAGAGAAACACAAGGAGGAGAAGAACAAATTAAGAATATACAGGAACAAATGAACAGCAAACGGAGATAGCAGACGAAGAAGAAAAAAAGATAAATAATCAAATAAAGGGAAAAACGAAACATGAAGAAAAAGAAAGTGAAATTGAAGAAGTAGAAGGAGAAGAAGGAGAAGGAGAAGGAAAAAAACAAAAAGACAAAGAGAAACAAAACGTAAAAAATAAAAATAAAACCAAGACTCAGAATGAGAAAAGGAGAAGGATAATGAGAAAACAGAAAGAGAATAAGAAGAACAAGAATCGGAAGGAAAGCGAGGAGGAGGAAGACGAAGAACAGGAGGAGGAAGACGAAGAACAGGAGGAGGAAGAGAAAGAGGGATAGGGGAAAGAAGAGGAGTAGCAGGAGGAGGAAGAAGAGGAGGAGGAAGGTGAAAAGGATGAAGAAGAAGAAGAAGAACAGGAGAAGGGAGAGCAGGAGGAGGAAGAGGAGAAGGAAGAGTAGCAGAAAGAGTAAGAGGAGGAGGAGGAAGAAGAGGAGGAAGAATACGAAAAGAAGGAAGAGGAAGAAGAAGAAAAAGAAAAGGAGGAGAAGGAAGAGGAGGAAGAGGAAGAGGAAGAAGAAAGAAGAAGAAAAAAGAAAGAAGAGGAAGAAGAAGAAAAAGAAAAGGAGGAAAAGATAGAAGAAGAAGGAAGAGGAAGAAGAAGAAGAACAGGAGAAGGTAGAGAAGGAGGAGGAGACGACGAAGACCCACCCGACCCAAGACGCTGAGGTTCTCCCAAGACGGGCAGCGATAACGCCCTCGGCCAGGTGAGTGATCTGGCTTCGACTCCCGATAAGCCGAGACACCTAACGAACCCCGAGGTGAAATATAGCACAAGCCGGAGCCACACGCACGCACACGAACGCAGCGAGAACACGTGGACGAAGACGCAGACGATGACGGCGAAGGAGGTGGGTTTACGTACATAGGGACGTGCACATACAAATGCCGATACTTACATGAATATACTACGTGAATGTACAGGCACGTGCACATACAAATGCCGATACTTACATGAATATACTACGTGAATATACAGACGGGGAGGAGGAGGAGGAAGGCGAAGAACAGGAGGAGGAAGAGAAAGATGAATAGGGGAAAGAAGAGGAGTAGTAGGATGAGGAAGAAGAGAAGGAGGAGGAGGAGGAAGAAGAGTAGGAAGATGAAAAGGATGAGGAAGAAGAAGTGCAGGAGAAGGGAGAGCAGGAGGAGGAAGAGGAGAAGGAAGAGTAACAGAAAGAGTAAGAGGAGGAAGAGGAGGAAGAATACGAAAAGAAGGAGGAGGAAGAAGAAAAAAGAAAAGAAAAGGAGGAGGAGTAGGAGGAAAAGGAAGAAGAAGAGGAACAGGAGAAGGGAGAGCAGGAGGAGGAAGAGGAGAAGGAAGAGTAGCAGAAAGAGTAAGAGGAGGAGGAAGAAGAAGAGGAAGAATACGAAAAGCAAGAGGAGGAAGAAGAAGAAAAAGAAAAGGAAGAGAAGGAGGAGGAGGAAGAGGAAGAGGAAGAAGAAGAAGAAGAATACGAAAAGAAAGAAGAGGAAGAAGAAGAAAAAGAAAAGGAGGAAAAGATAGTAGAAGAAGGAAGAGGAAGAAGAAGAAGAACAGGAGAAGGTAGAGAAGGAGGAGGAGACGACGAAGACCCACCCGACCCAAGACGCTGAGGTTCTCCCCAAGA
>NW_027213396.1:67500-70000 GCF_042767895.1 Penaeus vannamei | reverse complement strand
CCTTTCTTCTACCGCTTTCGCCCTATTTTTTATTTTTCCCTTGTCACCTGTCCATCTTTCTCTCCTTTATTTACCGTTTTTATCTTTATTCTTCCGTTCTATACTGCCTCTTCCCTCACTTTCTTCGTTTCCTTCTTCCCTTCTCTCTCTTTTCCCTTCTTTATTCCTCTCCATTCATTCCCATTCTTCTTTTCTTCTCTTCCTTCCCCCAACCTTTCCTCATCTCCCTATCCCTTCCTCCCCCTCCAAACTTTTCCTCCTTCTTTCTCCCTCATCCCCCTCCCCCACCCCCTCCCTCTTCTCCCTCATCCCCTCCCCACCCCTCTCTCTTCTCCATCCCCCCCCCCCCCCCCCCTCTCTTCTCCCTCATCCAGCCTCTTTCTTATCCCCCACCCCACCCCCCTCCTCCCTTCCTTACCCTCCAACCTTTTCCTCCCCATCCCTAAATCCTTCCCTCCCTCCCCCACCCCCTTTCCCCTCCCCCACCCCTCCCCCACCTCCCCGACCAGAGTTCGCACCGCCTTCATTGAGAAATAAACTTCAGCAATGTTTTAATCAATGTCATTGTACAACCCCGACTGCCTCACCCCCCCTACCCCCTTCTCCCCCTTCCCCTCCCTCCCTCCCCCCATCCACACTCACACTCCCTTTTCGGGTTTCTCTCTCTCTCTCTCTCTCTCTCTCTCTCTCTCTCTCTCTCTCATCTCTCTCTCTCTCTCTCTCTCTCTCTCTCTCTCTCATTGTCATAAGATGGAGGGGGGAGGGGGGGGTAATAACGAGGGGGAGGGGGAGGGGGGTAATCACAAGGGGTAGAGGAGGGAGGGGGTAATAAGGAGGGGGAGAGGCGGAGGGGGTAATTAGGAGAGGGAGGGGGTAGCAATTATCTATCGTGATGAAAATTATTAGAATAATGATGATGATGCAGGAGATACGTGTTAATGACGATAATGAGACTGATAATTGAAGACATAGTGATAACATTAATAGCGGAAATAATAACGATAGAAAAATAAATATATGAAAAACAACAGCAATAAAAACAGTCACATAACAATTTAATAATGAAGATAATTAGACCTAAATTAAGTCTAATGAAGCATAATTAGACCTAAATTAACTCTTATCATCATTACTGTCATCATTCATATCATATTCAAGTTTGTGTTCCATTTCAAAACTTTATGTTGCGGACACGATCTTGATAATGCAAATAATGTAAATGTTAACTGTAAGAAAAATGATAAATGTAAATGATAAATGATAAAGATAAGAAAAATATCTTCCAAATAAGACGTACATGAGACTCAAAGCGAACAAATTCCTCTTAAAAAAAAAAAGGAAGATAAGAACTGAGGAAAATAATTCTAAGCAAATGCTAAGCACTAAACAAATTTAGAAGAAAAAAAGAAAGAAAGAAAGAAAAGAAAAAAGAAAAAAATAAAGAAAAGAAAAAAGAAAGAAAAGAAAAATAAAGAAAAGAAAAGAAAAGAAATGAAAAAAAAGAAAGAAAAAAAAAAAAAAATTAAAAAAAAAAAAAAAAAAAAAAAAAAAAAAAATATATATATATATATATATATATATATATATATATATATATATATATATATATATTAAACCTATCTTACGCAGAACAAGAACCTCTCGACTCCCTCGATGCCAATGAGTCAGATCACATCCTCTTCCAGTCGCCTTATAAGCGATGTGAACCAGCATCTCTCTCTCTCTCTCTCTCTCTCTCTCTCTCTCTCTCTCTCTCTCTCTCTCTCTCTCTCTCTCTCTCTCTCTCTCTCTCTCTCTCTCTCTCTCTCTCTCTCTCTGTATTCTCTTTCTCTATCTTTCTCTTTCTGTATGTATGTGTGTGTGTGTGTGTGTCTTTCTCTCTTTCTGTCTGTCTGTTTCTGTCTCTCTCTCTGTCTGTCTCTCTCTCTCTCTCTCTCTCTCTCTCTCTCTCTCTCTCTCTCTCTCTCTCTCTCTCTCTCTCTCTCTCTTCCTCCCTCCCTCCCTCCCTCCCTCCCTCCCTCCCTCTCCCTCCCTCCCTCTCCCTCCCTCCCTCCCTCCCTCCCTCCTTCCCTCCCTCTCTTTCTCTCCCTCTCATGGCTTCTCCACAGACCCAGCATCTTCCATCATTCACTTACAATCTTTCAGAACAACGATATATCAGACCCGGATGTCTTCCCTTATCTCCTGATGTACACTGATATACGGCTGGAGTATAATTTGTAGCGTCGGTGTCTGCCGTAGATCACAATGCGAGCTACACGGACGAGTTGCTCCCTCTCTCGCTTTCTCTTTCTGTCTCTCTCTCTCTCTTTCTTTCTCTTTTTGTTTCTGTCTTTGTGTCTGTGTGTTTTTTTTTTTTGGGTGTCTGTGCCTCTTTGTTTATTTTGTTTGGTTGGTTGTATTTGTCTGGCTATATCTGTGTGTTTGTATCTGTTTTTTTTTTTTTTTTTTGTGTGTGTGTGTCTATGTCTTTATCTCTATGTCTGTCTGTCTGTCTTTC
>NW_027213396.1:55000-60000 GCF_042767895.1 Penaeus vannamei | reverse complement strand
ACGAAGGCAAACGTACACACACACGTACAAAAACACGTGGAAACGCATATAGACACACACGCAAATACACACACAACCGTACAAGTAATACGCACACAAATACGCACATACGCACACAAATACATACGCACACAAATACATACGCACACAAATACGCACATACGCACACAAATACACACACAAACTCGCACATACGCATACAAATACGCACACACGCACACAAATACGCACATACGCACACACCCGTGAGACCGCCCATTTTGAGGGTCAGTTGGAATACGTCATCCTCTTCGGCGCTCATTCTGGAACGCCCCTTGAGTGAGGGCGCCTCTCGGCTACTGTGGGGTTGGGTGCGGAGGGTGAGGGAGGTGGTGGAGGGGAAGGGGGAAGAGAGATGGAGGAGGAGAAAGTGAAGAGAGAGGGGGGGGGGTGGAGAGAAGAGGAGAAGAGAAGGTGAGGGAGGTGGTGGAGGAGAAAGGGGGGAGAGAGAGGGGGAGGAGAAGGTTGGGAGAGAGAGGGGGGGAAGGGAGGAGGTAGGGAGAGAGAGGGAGGAGGAGATGGAGGAGAGGGAGGAGGAGAAGATAGAGGTTGAGAGAGAGAGAGGGGGAAGAGGGAGGAGGAAAAGGTGGAGGTGGAGAGAGAGAGATGGAGAAGGTGGAGAGAGAGAGAGAGGTGGAGTAGGAGGAGATGGAGGAGAAGGTGGAGACAGAGGGGGGGGAGGAGAGGGAGGAAGAGAAAGTGGAAGTGGAGAGGGAGATGGAGGAGCGGAAGAAAAGATAAAGGAGAAGGAGGAGGAGGGGTGAAGAAGGTGGAAGAAGAGGAGGAAGAAAGAATAGAGAGAAGAGAAGATAGAAGGAGAAAACAGTGAAAGAAAGGGAAGAAGGAGAGTGAGAGAGAGAGAGAGGAGAGGGGAAAAAATCTGATTAAGGAAAAGGAAAGATGATGAGAATGAGATATATAGAGGTGGGGGGGAGGGGGTAGGGGAGTGGGAGAAGGATAATGATAAGATATGGGAAAGAAGAATCCAATCTCATATTACCTCAATTCCCCTTCCTCCCTTCCTCCTCCTCCCCCTCTCGTCTCCTCATCCCCTCATCTTCCTCGCTCTCGTCCACTCAGCTCCCTCATGCCTCTCCCTTGCCCTCGCTCTCCCTCCTCCTCCCTTATCCTCCATTTCCTTCATCCTTTCTCTTCATCTCGCTCTCTTTCTACCTAATCCTTCTTTTCCTTCCTCACCCTTCCTCTTCTCCTTCACGCTCACCCTTCCTCTCCTCCCTCCCCCTCTCCCCCCCATCCCTCCCCCACCTCCTTTGCACCTTCACCCTTCCTCTCCTCCCACCCCCATACCCTTTCTCTCTTCTCTCTCCCCCATCCTTCCTCTCCTCCCTCACCCTCATCCCCCCATCCCCCTACCTCCTCCTTTGCACCTTCACCCTTCCTCTCCTCTCTCTCCCTCATCCTCCCTCTCCCTCATCCTCCCTCTCCTCTCTCACCTTTCCTCTCCCCCTCCCTCCTTTGCACCTTCACCCTTCCATTCCTCTCTCTCCCTCATCCTCCCTCTCCTCTCTCACCTTTCCTCCCCCTCCCCCTCCCCCCCTTGCACCTTCACCCTTCCTCTCCTCTCTCTCCCTTCACCTTTCCTCTCTTCTCTCTCCCTCCCCCTTCCCTTCCTCCCCCACCCCCTCCCCCTCCTTTGCACCTTCACCCGCCGCTAGAAGCGAGCGGGAAAGACGAACGAACGAACGAACGAACGAACGGACCAAAGGGGGTTTTAGAGATGAATTTATGCCGTCATTTAGGGTCGGTTTTCTCCGGGTTCAGCGAGCCACCCACGTCGTATGAAATGTGGGCATGGGGCATCGGCTGAGGGGGAGAGGTGGCGTGCGCATTCCGAACCTCCGCTGTTAGGTGGCTATGCCCTTTTTATCAGCCCCGTATCGTAAATTCGTCGAACAAAGACACACAGACTCCGTGCTAATATTTACTTGTCACACCGGGTCGCTCTCCACTTGTTGCTCGCCTATTTTGGCCCTTCCGCCGGGCTCGCGTAAGGGTCGACTTCCTCCCCGCGCGTCCAGGGTTAAGTACCGTTGTCATTTACATCGGTCTCCAGTATATTTGGATGATTTGGTTAATAAAAATGACAGTCTATCCAAAACGACACGCAAACATGACTCCTACAGCCACGCGACGTAAGGATCAAGATTTTTCGACGCGCGTTCGTGATAAGCCTTAATGGTTGTGTTCCGTGTTGGAGGATGGCACATTAGGGGAGATAATAAATTACAGCAATTAAAAGTTATAGCTAGGAGTGGGCCGGGGTTGTGTGTTGTGGGGGAGATAGCGCCGGAGCCAAGACCTCTTCGGGCGAGATCGCTGTCGCTTCCAAAACCTCGCGAGGCGGACGGGGCGGGAATGGTCGGGGCGGGTCGGCCGGGCTCGAGGAGGAGGTTGGGAGGGCCGGGTCAGTCGGGGTTCGAGGAGGAGGTGGAGGAAGAGGAGGTGGAGGGGGGTGGGAAGGTCGGGCTCGAGGAGGAGGTGGAGCAGGAGGAGGTTGGGAGGGTCGGGTCGGTCGGGGTTCGAGGAGGAGGTGGAGCAGGAGGAGGTTGGGAGGGTGGGGTCCGAGGAGGAGGTGGAGGAGCAGGAGGTTGGGAGGGTCGGGTTCGAGGAGGAGGTGGAGGAATAGGAGGTTGGGAGGGTCGGGTAGGCCACGTTCGAGGAGATGGAGGAGGTTGGGATGGTCGGGTGGGCCGGGTTCGAAGAGGAGGTTGGGGGGGGGGGGGGTCGGGTCTTCTCGGGTTCGAGGAGGAGGAGGAGGCTGAGAGGGTCGTGCTCGGGGCTCTTCCTCGGCACGTCAAGCAGTAGCGTCTTCGGAGGTGGGCGGGTGCGGCTTGTCCTTACACAAAACAGGGAATCACGGTCACGGGTTCGGTTCAACTTTTAATCAAAACGTGTCCATAGGGGCGGGTTTCGTCCATCCGTCATTGAGAGCGTTTTAAGGGCGGGTTCGGTCTGTCCTTACGGCAAACAGGGCGGATCAGGGGCCGGGTTCCTTCCTTCCTTCCGTCGACTCAGGTGCCTTAGAGTTGAGGTTCGATTCAAGACGTCAAAAAGGAGAGCATAAGGGCGGGTTCTTTGTGGGTTCTTCTTCGTCCTTATGCCAGCTGGTGCGTTTTAGGGACGAGTTCTTTCCCCTTTCCGTCAATTAAGGCCTTTTAGGGACGGGTTCGTTACGTCGCTACATCAACTAACGTGCCTTAAGGTATGAGGTTCGGTTCTTCCTTACGTCAAGGAATGGTCTAAGACGCGACTTGGCTTTGTCCTTCCGTCTTAGTGGCGAATTGTTTTCGTCCTCACGTCAATCAAGGCGTTTGATTTCGTTTTGGTTATTAATCTATCTTTATTTATTAATTTACTCACTTATTTATTCCTTTTTTTGCTGTTGTTGTTGTTTGCTTCGTCCTTGCGTCAAGGAAAGGTCTAAGACACGGCTTCGCTTTGTCCTTCCGTCAAAGAAGAGCATCTTGTTTTCGTCCTCACGTTAATCAAGGCGTTTTATCTTTTTAATTATCAGTCTTTTATTTATTTACTTACTCACTCTTATTTATTCAGTTTTGTTGCTGGTGTAGTTGTTTGCTTCGTCCTTGCGTCAACTGAGGTGTTCGAGAGGGCAGGTTCGTCCGCGCGTCTACGTAAACATCTCAAGGTCGTGAATGGCTCTCCCGTAAGTAAACCCAGACGTCTTAGAAGGCACGATCCTTCCAGTTCATCCTTCCGTCAATATAAACGTCTTGGAGTCACCTTCCTTCTTTCACTATGAACCGGGAAAAAGCCACCCAAATATATGTATGTATGCACACACACACACACACACACACACACACACACACACACACACACACACACACACACACACACACACACACACACACACACACACACACACACGCACGCACACACACACACACACACACACACACCTCCCAACCCTTATCTGAGGAAACCTTCGTAACCTTTAAAAATAATAATAATAAATAAATGAAAATAAAATAATCATAAACCAAGTCCCTTCTCAAAGTCCTTCTAGACGTCCCTTCCCTTTAACGTCCATTTAAACGTCTTCGAATCGGGGGTGGGGGGTGGGGGGGGGATAAGCAGTGAGGCTGGGGTTCGATCGGCTGCACATTCTTGCGTCGAATCAGCTGGCTTGTGGTTGTCTTATCTTCTTATCGGGTCCGTCTCGTCCTTGACTCCATCGAGACGACTCGAGTCCGTGATTGGCTCCTTCTCTACGTCGATTGAGATGTCTTAAAGCTTGGGTCGATGTCTTTCTTATGTAATCTTAGCTTTTGTTTAACGTTGCTCTGCTTATGAGGATTGCAAGAACGGCATCTGTAAGGATATTAGGACGATGATGATAAATACAGTGATAATGATAATGATAATGATAATGATTATTATACCAACAATAACGATTAGAAAAGTATTAGAAGATGTAGTAGTTTAAGTAATGAAAATTGCAACAACAACAGGAATAATGACAATGATAAAAACTATGATAATTATAACGATAATGATGATAACAATGATAGAAAATAATAATAATGATAACAATAATAATATTATGAATATGATAGTAATAGTAATCATAGTGATAACAATAATAATGACAAAAATGTTAGTAGTAATGATAATGATAATGATAATAATAAAAAATATAACAATAATAGTAATTACAATAATTGTAATGATAGATAATAACTATGATTACTATTACTATAATAGCAATAATAATAATAATGATAATAGTAATAATAATATTGATCATAATAATGACAATAACAATGATGACAACAATGATAATAATGATAATAAGCATAATAATAATCATAATAAAGGTAATGATGATGATAACGATAATAAAAACAATAATAGTAATGAAAATAATAACAGTGATAACAATAACGATCATAATAATAGAATGATGATAATGCATGAAT
>NW_027213396.1:47500-50000 GCF_042767895.1 Penaeus vannamei | reverse complement strand
CCTCTTCCTTCTCCTCTTCTTCCTCTTTCTTTTTCTGTTTCCTCCTCCTTTTTCTCTTCCACTTCCTTCTTCTATCTCTTCCTCCTTCTCTTCTTCCTATTTCTTCTTCTATTTCTTCCTCCTTCTTTCACCTATCTCTATCTCTTCCCCCTTCTCTTCTTCCCTTTCTTTCATCTATCTCTTCCTCCTCCTCTTCCTTTTCCTCTTCTTCTTTCTTTTCTCCATTTCCCCCTTTTCCTTGCAAGATATGGTATGATTTGTATGGTGTCTATGGTGACATTTCCATTGCACTCTTGTCGTCTTTTTATGCTTTATTGCTACTTCTCTCTACTTCCCTCCTCTTTCTACTCTCCCTTTCCTTCTTACTTCTCCTCCTCTTCTTTTTCTACCCTTTTCCTCTCTTCCCCTTCTGTCTCTCTCTCTTCCTTTTATTTCCCTTTCTTCCCCCTTATGTTCTTCTCCTTTTCTTTCGTCCCTTCCTATCCTCCCTTCTCTATCTCCTTCTATCTCTTCGCCCCTCTTTCTTTCTTTTCACTTCCCTCTTGTCTCCTTCACTCCTTTCTCCCCACCGCCGTTCTTATATTTTTTCCCTCTCCTTCTTCTTCCATCCTTATTCTTACTTCCTCCTTCTACTCACCTATTCCTCCTTCTCACCCCCTTCTTCCTCTTTGTTCTCCTTCCTTCCCCGTCTTCCTTCTCTTTACCTCTTCTTTTCCTCTCCCTCCTCTCCTCCATTTCTCCTTCCTTCTTTTACCTCTCCTTCTTATCTTTCCTATTTTCCCTCTTCCTTATTTTCTTCTCCCTTTCTTCTTTTCATCTCCTCACTCCTTCCCTCTCATTCCTTCCTTTTCTTCACCCCTATCCTTCTTCTTCCCATTCCTTCCCTCCCTCATTCCTATTCTTTCCATCTCTCTTTCTCTCTCCTTTCCTCTCTCCTTCTCTTCTCTTCCTAGCCTCCTTCCTTCCCACCCTTCTCTCCCTCCTTTATTCCCTCCATCCCACTCTTTCCTTCCTTCCTTCTGTCTCCTTTCCTTCCTCCTTCTCTCTTCTTCTTTCTCCTAGCCTCCTTCCTTCCCACTCCTTCTCTCTCTCCGCCCTTCCCTCTTTCTCTCTCCTTCCCTCCCTCTTTCTCTCCTCTTCCTTCCTTCTGTCTCCTTCTCTCCCTATCCTAACCTCCTTCCTTCCCACTTCTTCTCTTCCTCCTTCCTTCCCACTTCTTCTCTTCCTCCTTCCTTCCCTCCTTCTCTCCCCTTCCTAACCTCCTTCATTCTCTCTCCTTCTCTATTCTTTCTAGTCTCTTTCTTTCTCCCATTCTTACCCTCCCTCTTTCCCACTGTCCCATTCCATCCCTCCCTCCTTCTCTCTCTTTCCCGCCCTCCTTCTACCTCCTTCTCTCCCTCCTTCTGTCTCCTTCCCTCCCACTCCTTCTCTCCCTCCTTCCTTCTTTCTCCTTCCCTCCTTCTCTCTTCTTCCCACTCCCTCTCTCCCTCCTTCCTTCCCACTCCTAGCCTCCCTCCTTCTATCTCCTTCCCTCCCACTCCTTCCCTCCCTCCCACTCCTTCCTTCCCTCCCTCCTTCTGCCTCCTTCCTTCCCACTCTTTCTCCCCCTCCTTCCTTCCCACTCCTAGCCTCCCTCCCTCCTTCTGCCTCCTTCCCTCCCTCCCTCCTTCTGCCTCCTTCCCTCCCTCCTTCCCAAACCCCGCGAGGCGTTCATAATATCAGAGCCTTAATTACAAAATCTTTGATTACTCTTAGCTAATTTTTGCTCTCCCTTGATGTAACTTTTCGGGGCTTAATGTCGAATTCTAATGCCGGTCTTTCCCCACCTCCACCGGCTCATTAAGCTCTTCGAAAATTTCCCCTAATTAAAGTTCAGACATCAAAAACCAATTAGATATGCAAAAGGGTGTCAAGCTATGAGACTCAGTGGGGGTATAAAGAATATTCGTATGAGAATTTTTTTCCCGTTTTCTTCGTTTTCTGTGGAGGTGTTTGGGGGTGACTTTTTTAAAAGGTCTTATTATTATTATTTTTTTTTTAAATCTTATTATTTCTCTTTATCTTGTTTCCTCCTTTTTCTATGGGTAATAGGGGAATCTTTTTATTTTGTTTGTTTGTTTCTTATCCCTTTTTTTCTTTGTCTCTATCTTATTTCCTAGTTTTCTTCGGTAATATAGATTTTATTTCCTTTTTTTTTCTTCTCTCATCGTAGCATTTTCTGTTTTCCTTCTTCTCCCTTCTCCCTCCTCCTTCTTCTTCACGGACTCGACTTCATAAATCCCTTTTTTTTCTTCGGAAATCTTGGAACTCCCCCCCCCCCTTTTTTTTTTCTTTCTCTCATCCCCCTCTAAAGCCCCCTGTCCCTCCCCCTCCCCTTCCCCCTTACTCGACTTCACCGCTCCCCAACTTTCCAAATCTCGCCCCCCTCCCTCCCCTCCCCCCCGTTTGACCTTCTTCGACCCCCCACCATCTTTTCCGAATCCTTCCTTCACCCCCCCAA
>NW_027213396.1:37500-40000 GCF_042767895.1 Penaeus vannamei | reverse complement strand
GGGGTTGTGTGTGTGTGTGAGAGAGTTGGGGTCTGTGTGTGTGTTTGGGTTGTGTGCGTGTGTGTGTGTGAGTTGGGGTTTGTGTGTGTGTTTGGGTTGTGTGTGTGTGTGAGGTGGGGTTTGTGTGTGTGTTTGGGTTCATGTGTGTGTGTGTGTGTGAGTGGGGTTTGTGTGTGTGTTGGGGTTGTGTGCGTGTGTGTGTGAGTTGGGGTTTGTGTGAGTGTGTGAGTTGGGGTTTGTGTGTGTGTTTGGTTTGTGTGTGTATGTGTGTGTTGGGGTTTGTGTGTGTTTGGGTCGTGTGTGTGTGTGTGAGAGAGTTGGGGTTTGTGTGTGTTTGGGTCGTGTGTGTGTGTGTGTGAGAGAGTTGGGGTTTGTGTGTGTTTGGGTTTGCATGTGTGTGTGAGGGTGTTGGGGTTTGTGTGTGTTTAGGTTGTGTGTGTGTGTGAGAGAGTTGGGTTTGTGTGTGTGTTTGGGTTGTGTGTGTGTGAGAGAATTGGAGTTTGTGTGTGTGTTTGGGTTGTGTGTGTGTGTGTGTGAGGTGGGGTTTGTGTGTGTGTTTGGGTTGTGTGCGTGTGTGTGTGTTGGGGTTTGTGTGTGTTTGGGTTGTGTGTGTGTGTGTGAGTTGGGGTTTGTGCGTGTGTTTGGGTTGTGTGTGTGTGTGTGTGAGTTGGGGTTTGTGTGTGTTTGGGTCGTGTGTGTGTGTGTGAGAGAGAGAGTTGGGGTTTGTGCGTGTGTGTTTGTTTGTGCGTGTGTGTGTGTATTGGGGTTTGTGTGTGTTTGGGTCGTGTGTGTGTGTGTGAGAGAGTTGGGGTTTGTGTATGTTTGGGTTGTGTGTGTGTGTGAGAATTGGGGTTTGTGTGTGTGTTGGGGTTGTATGTGTGTGTGTGTGTTGGGGTTTGTGTGTGTGTTTGGGTTGTGCGTGTGTGTGAGTTGGGGTTTGTGTGTGTGTTTGGGTTGTGTGTGTGTGTGAGTTGGGGTTTGTGTGTGTGAGAGAGTTGGGGTTTGTGTGTGTGTTTGGGTTGTGTGTGTGTGTGTGAGTTGGGGTTTGTGTGTATGTTTGGGTTGTGTGTGTGTGAGTTGGGGTTTGTGTGTGTGTTTGGGTTGTGTGCGTGTGTGTGTGTTGGGGTTTGTGTGTGTGTTTGGGTTGTGTGTGTGTGTGTGAGTTGGGGTTTGTGTGTGTGTTTGGGTTGTGTGTGTGTGTGTGAACTGGGGTTTGTGTGTGTGTTTGGGTTGTGTGTGTGTGAGAGAGAGTTGGGGTTTGTGTGTGTGTGGGTTGTATGTGTGTGTGAGTTGGGGTTTGTGTGTGTGTTTGGGTTGTGTGTGTGTGTGAGTTGGGGTTTGTGTGTGTGTTTGGGTCGTGTGTGTGTTTGTGTGAGGTGGGGTTTGTGTGTGTTTGGGTTGTGTGTGTGAGTTGGGGTTGTTGCGTTTGTGGGTTGTGTATGTGTGAGTGGGTAGATACCGTGGGTTGTACGTGTATTTATGGGATTGTCGCTTGTATATGTGCGTGTGTGAGGGGGTATGTGGGTATGTTTGTGTGTTGTGCGTGTGTTTAGGACTGTAAGTATGTTTGTGGCTTGTGTATGGGTGGGAGGCGACTGTGGGTGTGTTTGTAGCTGGTGTGTATGTGCGTGTGTGTTCGAAGGTTTTAGCTAGGTGTGTGTGTGTGGTTATGTGTTTATGTGTAGAGATGGAATATGTTGACGCGTTTGTGGGTGGTTATGTGTCTATATGTCTGAACGTGGAGGCGATGTTGGATATGTTGCGTGTCCGAGTGTGTACATGGCTGGCTGAGTGTGTGCACTGAGTGAGGAATAATATTAGGTGCGTGTATGCGGATGTGTATGTAGGTACGACATGCGCTTAAGTGTACATGCGACTTTATGTACAAAATGGGACGAAGAAGTTGATCAAGAGAGATAGAAAGACCGACCACAGATTTTTTGACAACTTTCTTCAATTTCCTCAACGACAGACTTTATCAAGTTGTTTTTACTTCTGCAACAGACCGACTCTCAGCGTAACAATGGCCCCAACTAGAGGAACCAGTCTAGGCTTTGATAATTCTTAACAGTCAACAGTTAAAGCCGATTTGACAGGTTTTCGACTGAACGCACCTGGGCTTTGAGAAGTTGCATGGAGATTATTTCGTTGTAAAGAGAGAGATAGAGGGAGGGAGAGGGAGAGGGAGGGAGGGAGAGAGAGAGAGAGAGAGAGAGAGAGAGAGAGAGAGAGGGAGAGAGAGAGAGAGAGAGAGAGAGAGAGAGAGAGAGAGAGAGAGAGAGGAAGGAAGGAAGGAATTATGAGAGAAGGGGGGATGAACACACACTAGATTTTAGAACACACACACGCACAAAGAGAGAGGGAAAATCAGATTCGATTGAGTAACCGACAAAGAAAGGGAAGAAGCAAAAGAAACAGATAAAAAACGAAAAAGACAAAGTAGAGAAAAAATACAAATTCCCTCAATACAAACAAAACACATCCAATACATCAACAAACA
>NW_027213396.1:25000-27500 GCF_042767895.1 Penaeus vannamei | reverse complement strand
GGGGGAGGGGGGAAGGGTTGGATGGTGACAGGGGAGGGGAAGAAGTGGAGGAGAGGAAGAGGGGGAAGGGAAGGGGGAAGGGTTGGGATAGTGGAGAGAGGGACGGGAAAGTGTGGATAGGGGGATGGAAGTAGATAGGGGAAGGGGGAGGAGTTGGAGAGGGGGAAGGGAAGGGGAGGAGAGTGGTAAGGGAGTGAAGGGAGAGGGGGTAGTGTAGGAGGGGTGGAGGGGGAGAGTTTAGGGGAAGGGAATAAGGAAAGAGGGAAATAAAGAGAAGGGAAGGGAGAGAGAGGCACTGAAGGGGAGTAGGAAACGTCTGCAAACGTAACAAAAAGAACAAAATATTTATAATGATGATTATATTAACGATGTTAATGATAATGATAACAATAATAAAATGATAATCATAATGATATTTACAAAGACAATGATAACAGTAAGGATACCGATAATGATAATAATAATGGAAATAAGGTCACTTAATATCATCATTAGTGTTATAATTATCAACATTATCATTATCAATATTCCTATTACCATACATAATCAAAATACACAACGTTTCGAGAATTTTTTATTTCCTCTTCGGTGAACAGCGCAAGTGGTCTCTTGTTTATTGTTTACAGTTTAATTCGAGTCCTTGCAGAATAAACTTTTTCTTTTCCTTTTTTTCTTCTTTTTTTGTGGCGTTTATTAAACTTCCAGAGTTGGAGAAAGGATGTTTTTGTGTTTTGTTGGCGGGAGGGGTATGTGTGTGTTTGTGTGTTTGTGAGCGTTTGTTAACGTTTAGATGTGTTTTTACGTACGTTTATGTGTAGACCTATGTGTTGGTGTGTGCGTGAGGGTGTGTTTGTGTGTGTACTTCTGTGTGAGGGTGTGTTTGTGTGTGTACTTCTGTGTGAGGGTGTGTTTGTGTGTGTACTTCTGTGTGAGGGTGTGTTTGTGTGTGTACTTCTGTGTGAGGGTGTGTTTGTGTGTGTGTGCATCTATGTGTGTGTGTTTGTGTGTGTGTGCGCGAGTGTGTGAGTAAAGTGTCAGTCAGAACCCTTATCCAATTCTGTGCGGAAGTCCGAGCGTTGTGTTCTGGCATCCGAACGCTAATATCTGAGAATCTCTTCCCGCAGCGACCCCAAACACCGTGTCTTTTGAACGGAAATTGCACCGAGTTCCGCCGGCTTGTCAGAAAGCATCGTCCGGGAATCTCTTGTCATCGGGGAGGGAGACAGGTTGGCGCCGGGGGTGGGAGGGGGGGGGGGGGGAGGAAGGAAGAATAAGAGAGGGAGAGGAGAAAAGGAGAAGAAGGGACAGAGAGAGAGATAGAAAGGGGGGAGGAATGGAGGAAGAAAGAGATGGAGAAGGATAGGGTGGGAAGGGAGAGAGAAGGAAAGAATGGGAAGGAGAAAGAAAGAGGAGGAGAGGGAGGGGCGAGTGAAGGAGAGAGTAAGGAGGAAAAGAAGTATGAAGAGAGAAAGGGAGAGAAAGAGAGATTGACAGAAAGAGAGAGAGAGAAAGAAAGAGAGATTGACAGAAAGAGAGAAAGAGAGAGAGAGATGAATAAGAAGAAAAAGAGAAGAAGAAGAAGGAGGAGAAGAAGAAAAAGAGAGCGTGGAAAGCGTCTGACTGGAGGAGGGGGGGGGCTTGGAGGGGAGGGGGGAGGAGGGGGGGCGACAGTCCTTCAGAACTGTAGGGGAAATTGCACGGTTTGTTGCTCCGGAATTGGCTTATGGGAATAGGAATAGGAATCCGTGGGAATTGGGTCGGATGCGTGTTTGTGGGGTTGTGGGTTTGTTTTTTTCTCCCCCTCCCTCTGTCTGTCTGTCTGTCTGTCTCTTTCTCTCTCTCTCAGTTTCTCTCCAGATCCTTCTTTCTCTGTGCTCTCTTCCCATCTCTCTCTCTCTGCTCTCTCTCTCTCTCTCTCTCTCTCTCTCTCTCTCTCTCTCTCTCTCTCTCTCTCTCTCTCTCTCTCTCTCTCTCTCTCTCTCTCTCTCTCTCTCTCTCTCTCTGCTCTCCTTCTCTCCTCCTCCCTCCGTCCCTCTTACCCTCACTCTCTCCCTCTTTTTCAGTTTTCCTCCCTCCCTCCCATTCTCCCCCCCTCCCCCTATCCCCCTATCTCCCTCACCTCTCCCCCTCCCCCTCTCTCTGTCTCTCCCTCTCTCCCTCCCAGCCCCATCTCTCTCTCTCTCTCACCCCCTCCCTATCCCCTCTCCTCCTCTTTATCTATCTGTCTCTTTCTCATTCTCTCTCTCTGTCTCTCTCTGTCTCTCTCTCTCTCTCTCTCTCTCTCTCTCTCTCTCTCTCTCTCTCTCTCTCTCCCTCTCTCTCTCTCCCCCCTTCTTCTCTCTTCTCCCTTCCCACCCTTCTCTTCTTCTCCCTTCTCCCCCTCTCCCCTCTATCTCCCCCTCTCTCTCTCCCAGCCCCCATCTGTCTCTCTCTCCCTCCCTCCCTCACCTTACCCCTCTTTATCTGTCTCTTTCTCATTCTCTCTCTCTCTCTCTCTCTC